>NW_027226392.1:0-33629 GCF_022539635.2 Chironomus tepperi
GAGCAAATTCTAAGAGGAACATAGATTGATCCGGTTCAAAAGTTGAACTTAGGTTGAACCAGCAAGGCGTAAATTAGATTATTGAACTGTTCAATACACTATTCTTATGATTTTGCTGGTTCAAATTGATGAGCAAAGCAGTTCAAGATATATATTTGAATATTGAGCCGGAACAAGCCAAAAATCTCATACAAATCGCATTACTGAACCGGTTCAAAATGAAGATTAAGTTGATTAAGTTCAAATATCAAGCATTATATCATGATTCAACTGATTCAAAAAAGAAGAGCAATTCGAGTATTCAAGATACAACTCAGATTATTGAACTAGTTCGAGGTACAAATCTGATGATTTTACCAGTTTAAGGTGTCAATTTGATGAGCAAACCAGATCAATGTGCAAATTGAATGAGACAAAGTAGTTCAAAATTTGAATATTGACAACTGGTAAAAGTCATAAATCCACAAACTGAACCTGTAAATTGGAATATTGAACCGGTACAAAACACAAATTATTATTGGACCGGTTCAAAGCGTACATCAGATGATTGAACCAAATTCAGGTTGCTAATTTAATGATTTAACCGGTTTAGGACCGAATTAGACAATTGATCAAATTCTAGGTACAAAATTGATTAAAATCAAGCTCGAAATAATGGAAAGGACTAAATTCAACTAAACTCAAAACCGTGACACTCATGTTTTGAATTCACAACTGCATTACATCCATTTAAGTACATATAATCACATTTTAATGGATTGAAGACTGATATTAAATTCTTGTAATTCATGCTAATTTTTATGTTTTGAAACTTGAACTTAAATTCTGAATACATCTTAACTCAGTCTTTACACTTAAAATATTAATTGATCTGTAAAATATCCTTAAAAAAGTTCCTCCCGAAAAACTATAAACTCTACAATTTGCCATTAATAAACTCAACAATTATTGCAAATTTTACTTGTGTCCTTAAAAAAAATATTCCGAAACATTAATCCAAAATTAATTACAATTAACTTTCTTTACACCGTCAAAGCACTACCGAAAAAAAAATAAAATAAATTTGAAACTTTCCTTCAACAGCCTTACAAGACTTTTGCATGCAATTCTGCCATTTCACAACGCTCAGTACACATCAAGTAATAAAATGCTGCAATTAAAGACCCAAAAAAAGAGAAGTAATGGAATTAATAAGCATGTGCACATGAAAAAAAATGTTGAAATAAAGGAACAGGAATGTTAGGTTATACTGTCGATGAATGAATATTTAATATTTAATATGTAATGCAGGTAAGGGTGGTCAACCTTTATTTTTGGGGGTCACTTGATTGAGGTAAGCCTTGATTGAAACCTGCATACGACACACGATTTGTGGTATTTGCAGTATTCTTAGTGTGTCGCGACACACAAGTTGCCCACCACAAATGCACCGTACACGACATACGATTCACGATTTTTGGATGCACTTTAGAGTGCCCCGACACACATGTTGCCCACACAAATTTTCAGTGTGTCGCGACACACAGGTTGTCAGTGTTTTGAGTGTGTCATTTTTACAGATTTACTGTACACAACATGCAATTCATGGCATTTCCAAAAATTAATGGATGTACATTAGAGTGCCGCGTCACACAGGTTGTCCACCACTGATGTAATACATAGCTACAGTGGCATTTCATAGCCATTGAGCAGTCAATATCAGTAACAAGAATTTTTTTTTTTGTTACTTCTTTCACATCTTGTTCTTATTTTTTTTTACATTATTAAAACAGGTTCTGGCCTATCAATTTTTATAACCGACATTAGGAATTGTTTTGACGTTGACTCAGTTGCGCTGACAGTCGATTTCAATTTTTTTCTTTACTTCTTCTAAGAATAGACGAAGCACAAAAGAAAAAAGGAATAAAAATGAAAAGAAGGTAAAGTAGAAGTCCAATTTAATGTTTATATCGTTGATTTCCGGTTCGTTTAACAGTATGGTAGTCATTCACAGCACTGAATACAAAATATATATATATGAAAACAAAACGACACAGCATAGATATATAAAGTGTAACAGAAGAGAACCAAAAAAAAAATATAAAAAATGCATATAGCATGTGGAGATTCTAATTCCAACAAATTATTTCTAGTTGCGCATTGTTAAAACCTATTTAATTAATATAAATTCTCATGATATTACAAAAGGAAGAGTCTTTTGGATGTAAAAAAATAAAAAAATAATAGTGGTAGGAAATATTGCGGTGCAATAAAGCGCATACAAAGTGGGAATTTTATATTGCATGGGAATTTATTTTATAACCTTTTATATGGAGCTATAAATTCATTAAGTTCGTTAGTTTGATGATCAAGTAGTTGGCAAAATGAGACAAACGAGATGTGTAAATTAATGGGTTGAAGTGTTCTGGAATGGCAGCACTACTACATGCTATGAAAAATGAATGCATATGGAAGAAACTGGAACCAGATCTCGAAATCGACTCGGATTTTGTATGACTCGAACCTACTTGACTCTACATAAAATTTGAGTCGACTTCAAGCTCTGACTGGAATTATTCATTTTTCAACTTTAGTAACTTAGGTAACGGAACGTCATTGGACACTCTAGGTAATCAGAGTTACTCAACATCCTTCAACACTAATCAAGTTAATCAAATAGCACAAGCCACATAAACTATCCGAAATCCAACAAGGTTGATCGTCGATGTGTATCTGGTATGGTGCTGGATTTGGGCCGAATTCGATTGCGGCATTAAATTAGAATCACATCGGGTTATGGTCGAATTTTTGACCAATTGATCGTTTCATGCCATTCAGGGTAACTCATAGGTAATGATCTAATACCGATAATTGAGATTCTAGTGTTTTCGCGACTCATTCTATTGTATGGGATACTCAAGAACCGAATCCTCCTTAATATTGGATAATACTATTGAGTTAGGTCATTCTAGATTTAACGAAATTTACCGTATCTTGCTGTTCGGGCTTGATGTCCTTGCCCACTGTACTCTATGTGTCTAACTTGGCAATTTCAAAAGAGCCTAAGGTCCAATTTCCTTGAAATCAATTAAATTGAATCAAGTAGTAACGAGTTTCGAACCTAGGGTGACTTGAAGTCTAACGCTTTAATTACCGGAACCTAACCAACTAAACTAATGAAATTTATTTGCTTTGAATTTCAGATTGATCAATTTATCTGTTTAAAATAGTCAACCTAGCCTCTTTAACTCTGATTTGAATGATGACAATGAGCACGAGGAGACCTATGAACTCTTGGAGATAGGCTGTTGGTAAAGACAGTGTAGCATTTGGTATTGGTAATTGGTAGGATAGCCAGAGGATTTTTGCAAAATATCGGGACACTTTTGAGAAAAATCGGGACTTTTCGAATTTTGGCACTTTTGGGGTTCTTTTGGACTATTTTAAGTCTTAATACGTACGAAACTGTGAGTGGCCATCGATCCCAAATGATCTGTATGTCAAGCGAAGTAAGTTACCCTACCTCAATAACCCAAACTGCCACAAATCCTAGCTCTCATTTTACCTCAAAAAACAATCATTTAAAAAAATTCATTCATATGTGACTAAAAAATTCCATGGGCAATGTAACCACAAAACGACATATTATGATAATGTGAAATTTATTGTCTGGATAGCGGGAAAATATAAAAAGTGTTTTGTGCGGCTGTTGCTCACCTGGTTCAATTTCAAAGAATGAAATACAAAAAAAAAATTATAACGATTTTAATTGGTTTTTATTTTTAAAAATTCACCTTTTTATTCTAAAGTGCTCACTTGTGATCAGTGATAAGAATGACATTTTTCAACAGAATGAAATGGACACGAAACAAAGTCTGTCTTCCCTAAGCGAATGGTATTTTTTTTTTTATTTATGATCCATATACCATGAAATATGTATCTGGCAAGTTAAAATATCCGAAAATATTTACTATTACTGCATGTCGTCAACCATTAAAAGCCATTACGCGAGACGGTAAATGTATGTTGCACCGTCAGATATGCATGGAATTATAATATTCATAAATAGATAGCTAGGGAAAGACTAGAAGAAAATCTAAACTATGTGCAGTTAATTATGAAAATGACATTTAACCGAAAACATGGTGAAAAAAATAATAAAGATAAAAGGGAAGCTATAGCTGTCAGTGTTGAAAAAATATTTTTACATTTTCAGAGTGTGATGTACATAAATTTTAATAAATATGAACAAAACCAGTCATTCCATGGAAAGAAAATTATTTGACACAGTCAGTAAATTATGAATAGTGCTTTCCCAAAAAAGTAATATGACATGCAAGGGTTCATTGATAATGGATATAATGTGAATATTAATTCCCTGCCATCCATTAAATCGAGAACAGCGACGAACAAGATGTTAAGCCTTAGCTGACGGAGGACAATGTCGTCTATTTATGGGAATATTAGCAAATGATTTTTTTTAGTCATTCATGTCATGTATGCAGGCATATAGTGTGTAAAATTGACTCAAATGAAACAAGATTAAAGGCCTTTTGTCTGTTTATTTTAGAGTTTTCAGGTTTAAAGGAATTTTGTTGTTTTTAATAGAATTTAGACACAAAAAGAACTTGGGGGAAAGTTTGATATCCCAGAGGAATTTAAATGTGGATTTAAAAATGTAAATGGAAATGATCTGGCTATTTGATTTTTTTGGGTAGATATTTCTACTTCCTGAGAATTGAGTTTTTTGACTTGGATGAGTCGGTGAATGAAGGCAATAAATTTACATTGTTGATTTCGGAATCAGAGTGTCTTTGTATTGTTGCATCAGAATTGCAGTGCCTTTGACTCACTGCATTACTTTGCAATGCGTCGTGAATCTGAAAAACCTTTTAAATCAATATTATTAAGTAATGTCGTGTACATTTTTGAAGCCATGACTATATCCAAATAATAAAACTTATTTGCTATGACACTTTTACTTCCCTATATTAACGGTAAGATACAAAGCTGCTCCGACGGAATCGTGACGGTTGATTTTGACGGGAGTGGTTCATCTGGCAGAAACTATGGATTTCATGGTTTCCAGTAAATATCCATAGAATCTATGGATCCCACGTGCTAATCCATAATTTCCATGGATTCCATTGATTCCACCAAAAAATCCATATATTCTATGATTTCCATAAATTTTTCCATGGATTCCACAAATTCCGCAAAATCTTTGGAATCCATAGTTTCTGTCAGATGATCCGGACTCGATTTTGACGATTGTGAGCAACTGAAGAATTCGTGGAACAAGACTAATTTTAGAGACAGTAATCAAGCTAATTTTAAGCAACAAATAAAGGAAGACATAAGCGTAAAAATTAATATTTATAGCCCGAGCGATATGAAAAAAGAATTCTAAACCACGGAGATATTAAAGCTACGCTAAATCTCCGTTTGGCGTCCATATGGCTACCAAAAAAAGGCGGCATTCTCTTGGTGTTAATAAAAGAAGTTTTGCGGAGTCTTTAAAGACTCTGTGGCAGAGCCTTCGTCATTTGTGTTGCTTAGAAGCCTCTCAAACTTAGTAAATGAGTTTTTTGGACTCATGGAACCATCTTTTCATGGCTTTAATTTGTCATCGACAGCTTTAATTGAGGAATTAACTTTTGATAGGAATCAAACACTAGCTCTCACAAATCGAAAGGATGAATAACACTTTGTTGTCTTAACCATTTTGTTTTATGGCCCATATTCTGACACTAGACAGTCTCCATACTTAAAGAACAATAAAACCTGCTAAAACTCAACAATATATGATAACAATGTAAAATTGATGCTGCATTCAAATTACTTCAAGCATTTCTTGTAATAATTTCAAACATTTTGTGCTACTTAATATCACTTTATGGTACTTAGTGCTCAAAAATTCCTTTTACAAAATATCGAAACAATTTATTGATTTTAAATAAACTTCCTGTAAGCATTAAAACATAAAAAAATCTTGTCATAAATTTTTACATCTCAATATTTTTCTTAATTCTCAAATATTTTACGATAGCCTCAAAAAAATCTTCGTCATCCTGTTTCACCAACATTTCTCATTTTCGTCCAAACATAAAGTTTATTACACAAGAAGAAGACTGTCTAGAATCGAAACAGTAGAGAGACTCTGTCTAGCCTTTATAAAACAAAAATTAACTACAAGAATTTATTTTTTTAAATTGTTGTTCCTTCAGAATATTTTTTTATGGTCCTTGTATAAATTTTATTTACAACCTACAAGGTAATACAGCATAATGATGGCTATAAACATTCTTTTTTTTTTCGTTCTCTTAATTCCAGCAGAAAAACTCATTCGGCTTGTACACAAAAATCTTCTGATGGGGTTGTTAGGAAGTAATGTCCAGCAATGTTTATGGTATTTTTGGATTTGATAGCCAATTCAATTCGGATTTCATAACATTGATCTGACTGTTTTGCTGTATGCTTTCGCAAAATATCAAAATTCTCCTTAAATTAGGTCCGACCGGACGAAAATACTTTACTACTAGTCATCAACTGGACATTAAAATGTCATCAACCAGTTATAACGTATTTTTATCCATTTGGGAGGTTTTCAAACTACAAAGTGGCTTTAAAATGTAGATTATTTGCAATCACATTGTGTCTTATTAAGTCACTGCATTACGAATAATGCATTAATTCGACAATCAGTTTGCTAGAAATCCATTCACAAATAATGTCTAATTGTCACTGATTAAAGCAAAAGAGCAGTAATTGATAATTCACAAATACTAAATACTTCATACCAGAGTTCGAAGTGGACTTGATTTTTGTATAGACTCAAGTCGACTTTTCAATACAATATCCGTCATAGTCATAGTAAACTAGAATTCATACAATGCCCATGGCTTTATAGTATTGTTGCCTAGTGACATAACATCCGTTACATCTTCAATTAAGCAATATACATATACCTCATAATGCTACTAAACAAGCAAAGAGACCGCTTTTGGATAGCGCAGTGGTTTTTCTATAATATGAAGCATATTTAGCTGTAAGAGCTGAGTACTCTTATGGCAAGCAAGGAAGTAAGAATTTCAATACATCATTTAATTATGAAACATCATAGCCAAACAAACCCTATAAGTAGTTTAAAACTTTTTTTTGAACATAAATTTTCACTCAGAATTTCTCATTTACTCATATATTGTGGTTGAAGATAATTCCACTATCGTGCTGGATAAAAAGGAGCAAAAATGTATAAAAAAAATATTTTTATGTTTAAGATAAATAAATTGAATAAGTCACCCTAATTTACAACAATAAAGCAAATTCATTTTTTTCTGCTGAGAGAAGCTATTAACATATTGCAATTCCCCTTTTTTTAATTTTAATTTCATAAAAAGAGACTCTGTGCTGCTGTTGGTGCTTTGTAATGGGAAAATAGTAACCGCACAGTTTTATTACCTACATCCTTTGTTGTGTGCGATTCACATCTCTTTTCATACAATTCTTTTTTTTTTCATACCCCTCTGCCTCACTGCGTGTCACTTCACACAATGACAATACAATTTTTTTTTTAGTTTCCGCTTCTCTTTTTGTTGTTGTGCGAATAAACTTAAATGTTATATTCGCATTGACTTAAATTGTTGTAGGCAGGAGTGCGCGAATTATTATTATTATGGCATTTCTTTTCACTTTAGTGAAATGAAAATGAAATGCAATTTAATATTTTTTTTTAAAAAAAAAAGGGAGGTTTGAAAGGAATTGTGAAATGTTTTGTTGTGCAGTTTTGCAGATTGAGGATTAAAGTATGCAATAGTGATGCAGTTTATGGATGAATGAAGGTTTGCATTATGCTTGCATTACAATAATGAGGTACTATACTTAATTCTACATTACACATTGATTCAAGTTATATTAAAGTAGTACTCTAATGGTATCGGAAGAGCTAACTTCAGGAGCCATCTAAGATGGACCACAATTGTGATTTTAACAATATTTTCGTTGTTCCTGATTAATTGTCGCAACTACATGCAAAAAGTACTCAAACATTCATACACTTATCGAGTTTGAACTCTAAATTCTCGAATAGTATAAATCAACTAATCGATCAAAAACCCATCCTCAAGCTGGCGTATATCTGACTTGATGCCGAATTCGATTTAATTGGCATCCGGTCCTATATCAAAGTCACTCCGCCCGGGTGAAGGATTTTGGATAGCTTAGTCGACTTGTGTTATTCGGGATTATTTTGCAATATTGCTTAAAAAGAAGATTTGTCCTTAAATAGCCACATAAAATCCTTAAAACTCCCAAAAAAAACCACAATCCATAACCAATGTCTTCTCTCCATAAATCATGTAATCTTCACCAGAACTATCGCTATTAAAATTCAAACACTTATCACAATTTGCGACTTAAAATGCTTAGTCATTAAGTCATCTATTACATTTACAGCATATAATAATAAAAATTTATGTTATTTCCCACTGCAAAACACATTTTTGTCGGAAATAAAATTCGCTACAATACTGAGGGATGGATGTCAATTTTTTTAGATTTTCCAATATCAATTGTAATAAAAAATAACTTTCGTTACGCCTCAAAATTCTAATTTAACTTAATTTAGAATCTGAGCGTCGTTCGACAACCAGTCAGACATTTACCACCCCTAAACATAAGATAATGTTGCCAATGTTATGGGAAAAAAGAATTTGTTGTGGGCTTGAATAATATTTTTATGCTCTTAATAAATTATATGATAAATTGTAGCAAATATTTAAGGTTAAAATTGTGTATGTGCCTGTGAGCTCATGTGCCTGTCTCACAATAATGCATAATTCTCCGATTAGAGATTTTCAGTCGCAGATTAAAGAATTTTTTTTTATTTGCCTGAGATTTTATAAATATTTATGGAATTTATTACCAACAACCCTCAAGAGTAATAAAGCATTGCAGTCAGACAAATGGCAGACTCGGCATATTTTTGAATTTGATAGTTTGAGGCAATTGTTTAGAACTAAATTCCCTCTTCATATCACTGAAGAGATCCTTGATATAAATAAAAAAAAATCCTCTATTGTATTTATATTGCTATCTATTCAGTCACTCAGATTTAATATGAACAATCTTCATCTCTATTCAGTCATTCATTCGTCCATGGGATTTATTGTGCAAAAATTAGTCACAGATGTGAGATTTGTCTAAATGCCCGATGCCATAATTTTACTAAGACCCCTTAAAATTATTTCAATCCTTAGTGAAGATGATGCCTCTCAATGACTAGTCACCGTTCTAAAGTATCAACAACAATATCAACAAATAAATATGAGAGATGGAAGTTGATGAGGAATATCCGCTTGGGAATTGTTAAAGCGCATTTAAAGATGATTATGGATATAATTAAATATTGCCGAGAATACAATTGAAAGAAGTCCGGTATTAGGCTTAAGGTAATATGTTATTAACAATATATCATATTTTAGAATATAAGAAGCTGCCGATAGAGATAGTGTTGCACTTGCAATGAGCATGCGGTAGCCAAATTCAGAAGAGATCTTTAGGAGATCATCTCGAGAGGCACAATGCAAATTTTTTTGAAGAAAATTTCATTATTCAACTAAAAACGGGTCAAAAACAGCCGTTCATGGTGCCCATAAATTACTTAGAATTTTGCTGTTAGCACGTTGATGTCCTAGTAATGGTGCTTGACGGTGATACTCAGACAAGGTTACAATTTGAATCCCGTGAAACCCAACCAGGTAATGTTGATCATTTCAAAATTCAAAAACACACTCTTACTTACTTTGCTGTCCATAGAGATAAATTGGAAGTCATGACTTCCCATGCATGTCACCAAAAACGAGTACTATGGCTGGCTATCACTTGCCTATTCTAAATTCCATGTATAATAGTGTCTCTATCGACAGTTTTCTATTCAAATACACATACCGCGCTGAAAGTCAGATCGAGGATATCTCTGAAAAAAGGGTCTTTCGAGAGAATCTATTATGAGAATCGAACTTTTGACCTCCTGCTTGGTTTACCAATAACTTTATCTACTACGCCACTGAGCCATTTAAAGCAACATGATAAATACTTAACTTGAATAGAATTAATTTGAAAACTAGTTTTTAAATATTTTTGAATAGTGTAAACTTAATTACTTCATTGGCCGTACAGATTAATTTTGAACCATGACTTCCCTTAAATTCCGCCTGGTCCTATCGATGGCTTTCACTTGCCAATTTCTATTACGAAACGCAATACTGTCTCTGTCAACAGCTTCCTTCCATGAATTGCAATTTTAAAATTCAAACTTTTTTATGAGAATCCAACATAACTTCAACAAAATCAATCCGAATCCATAAATCCAAAAAAATTCACATGCCTAACCCAAAACGACAATCATTTCTCTCAACATTTCCTCCCAAATCATGTCCTCTTTATAAAAAAAACTACTCATTGTCATCATCCACAATGATTTTGTCAAGTCCTTCACATAAAAAAAAGTATATTTAACGGGAAATTAAATCTTGAATCTATCAAGTACTATAAGGTAAATGATCCTGAGTTCAATTGAGTGAGAATTTCATGAATAAATTTCTCCTTTTTTTCTCTCTTTTTATTTTATTTTGTCATCATCGTCAAAAAAACCTTTTTTTTTGTTATTTCAAAAGTGCTCTTGAAATTGATGAGAAAAAATATTTTTTTGCGATAAAAAAATCCTGTTTCTGTATGTTCAAAATAACGTAAAATGTATTCATTGAAAATTTCATTTTATGGAATCAAATTCTTTTTTATTTTTGTGAATTTTTGAAAGCTCCACGAGCCTTTGTTTTATATTTTTTTATTTTACGGATTATTCTTTTGAAGAGGATACTAGAGCAATTTTATTTAATTGTGGTCATTTATATTTAATTGTCCAGAATTTATGAGGAATTTTAATTCCTTGAGAAGATTCTTTTTTTATTTTTTGTGAGATAAGGTTTCATATTTTTATGATAATTACAGCTGAAAAATTGAAACCACCAATAATTGAAATGCGAATTTTAATGGGAAATGTATTGGATTATTTGGGTCACGGTATCTTCATTTTGGGATTTACTTTGATAGTTTATTTACCTATGTAAAAAAGAATTTTTGAAATATTTTATTTATGATAAAAAATTAAGTTTAAGTTTTGAAATTGAAATTTTGATTTTCAAAATGAAAAATCAATTTCGAAACTGAAATTTTAATTTCGAAAGTTAAATTTCAATTTCGAAAGTTAAATTTTGACTTCGAACATTAACTTTTAATTTCAAATTTTAAAATTTCTAGTCAAATCTTCAATTTTTGAAATAGAAATTTCAAATTTAAAAGTTAAATTTCAGATTCAAAAGTGAAATTTTAACTTTGAAAATGAAATTTCTAATTTCGAATGTGAAATTTCTAATTTCGAAAGTTACATTTTAAATTTTAAAAGTTAAATTTTAAAGTGAAATTTTAAATTCAAAATTTAATCTTAAAAATTTTTCTTCTTCAATTTCGAAAGTGGTATTTCAAATTTATTAGTGAAATTTTAAATTAGAAAGTAAAATTTTAATTTTAAAAATAATTATTTAACTTCTAAAATGAAATTTTAAATTTTAAAAAGAAAATTTTGATTTCAAAATTGAAATTATAAGTCTGAAAGTGAAATTTTTAATTTAGAAAGAGAAACTGAAATTTTAGTTTCGAAAATTCAATTTTTAAATTTGAAAGTTCAATTTTAAATTTTCAAATTTGAAGTTCATTTTTCAATTTTTTAAAAATAAAACCTTTAATATCAAAAATGAAATTTATACTGTATCAAATACAATAATTCAAATCATTCCACCCAAAAAATCTCACTAATTTGATTCCTCCCTAAAAATAACAAATCAGGAAATGAAACACAAACATTTATCCAAAACAATCATTCAATCATTAATAACTCGTATAATTTATGTTTCAAAAACAATACAGTTTCACTTGATTACCTAAATTTCAGTCATTTCCTCTACATTAATAAAAATCAGTTTCGCAAGTAGCAAAGCCTAGAATGATCCTATCAATAAAATTCACAATTCAAATGTTTTCAACATATTATGAATGCTATCTGATTTATTAGTTGGAAAATTTACATAAAATGTTTTAATCAATACGAAAAAAATTTGCTAGTTTTAATTTATTCAGTCATAAATTATTAAAATGATGATGGAAATTGGGATGAAAAAAGAGTTTTTAGCTGGATTTTGGAGTGGAGAGTTTGGAAATTGGAGGTGGTTTGTTCTGGAAAATTGAGAGAAATTTATGGACAGATCTCTGTATGCATACGAATTGACAATTCCTACTTCAGAAGCAGGGAGCTGTTTAGTACATATGGGTAGCTACATTTGGGTAGGCATCTAAATCAGGATGCTCAACATTTCTTAGAAATCAGTACAATTACCATCAAAGTTTCATGTAAATTTGAATTCAAACACTAATGCTGACTTTGCTCTCGGTCCGGCGAGTGTCTGCCCATTCCAACTAATGAGCCATAAACCGTTAGTGCATTTCTTAATCTTGATCGTCTTTGATAGTTCCAGTCCTGTTCTTGCATCAGATTTCTTAACTTATAGTTAACGATGGCGGCTAGCTAGGTCAACTCACGCCGTAATTTTGGATTCCGTCCCACTATGTGGCTTGGGTTGGCTTGACCGATTCTTCAAAAAATAAACAGATGAGAAGAAAGTGAGGTTGAAACATGTCGATGTTAAGCTGGATGCATCACAAAGCTGCATATTTTACGCATTTATCAACTTTAAGAACCTTTAAAAACTCAAAAAAAGTCAAAAAAAATCTCAAAAATTCCCCCAAAATGCGCCTTATCCCATGCCTTCTCTACTTGCCAATTTTTTTTTTTGCATTCAACTAACAAATTTCGCTAATATTTTCTACAAAAAAAAGCCCATCCATATTTTGTAAATCCTCTAATTTATGATTCATGACTGCATAAATTTCTCTTTAAAATTCCAAAAACACTCTATACAGTCCGCGTCGATTTTACGATGTTATAACAAACGGCAGAGATGAGAAACTCGAATGAGACAACGGAGCTAGAAGATCGTCTATCAATTATAAATGGAGACATTGAGAAAATATCAAATAGCTACTAGATACATAACATAAAGTTTAATTTAGTTAAGCGCGCGTTAATTTGTTCCAAATTTATGATGATTTTATTCAATTTTTTTTTGTTTGTTCCTCCTTCTGTGTCCGACCAAACGAGACGGAGAATTACTGAAAAAAAAAATAAATAAAAGCGTATTGATGAATTAAAATGAAAATTAGTGTTGAGAGCTTTCGTAATTTTTTTAAAAAAAATATTTATTTTTTTCCACTCCGAAAATGAATTTTTAATTAAATCATTATAATAAAAAGAAGCTATAACGATAATTTCATTAGAGGGCGTGGGAGACTCTGTATTATAATTAAAATTTAAATTAAGTTTGAAGATCTACAGCTTGTTGGAACCTATTTAGTCAGCCAAAATTTATTTGTCTCGCGAAAAATATTAATGAGCTGGAAACGAAGTGTTAACAAATATTCAGGGTCATTGTGTGACTTGATTTCTCTGAGCAGATAATTAAACTTGTTGATTGCGATATAAAAATATATATATTTTGGAGTTTAAAGCTGAATCCTTATGGGGAAATTTTATTCATTTTTAATTGTTATTTAGAAGCGTGGGTATATATGAGCATTGGTATATATGGATTATTAATTCAGTGTTGCTTACAAAATGCTTTTTGAAATACAAGTGTTGCTCGTGACACTAGGGTTGCTCGTGATAATGCTCGAGACACTAGTGTTGCTTAAGACACTAGTGTTTCTCGTGAAAACTATGTTGCTTGTGACACCAGTGTTGCTTGTGATACTAGAGTTGCAAATTACACTAGAGTTTCACATGACACTAGTGTTGCCCGTGACTGTACTATTGCTTGTGACATTAGAGTTGTTCGTAACTCTAGTGTTGTTTGTGACACTAGTATTTCAAGTAACACAAGTTGCAACAATAATGTTGCTCATTGCACTATTTTAGCTCAAGACGAAAGTGATGATTGTGACAGCTAGTGTTGATAGTGTTGCTTATGGTACTAATGATGGTTGTGAAACTAGTGTTGTTAGTGATACTGGTGCAATACTTATGGCATTAGTATTGCTCGTTACACTAACGTTGATCTTGACATTAGCATTATTCATGCCAATAGTACCATAAGTGTTGTTTGTGAAACCAGTGTTAAGAGAGTTGCGTGACATTTCTGTTGCAAGTGTTTCGTGATAGTTGATTGCCAGTGACACTAGTGTTACTAATGATACTGATGTTTCCCATGACACTATAGTTGCACTTGGCACTAGTTCTGCTCATTGTGTTAGAATTTTTGATCAATCTTATGTTGCTCGTGATACTAGAGTCGCTAATGAAACTAATGCTGCTTATGACACATTAAACCATTGTTGTTTATGACAATAATGTAGCTTGTGATACTAGTGTTGCTTGTGAAAATACTGTTGCTTGTGACACTACTGTTGCCTGTGACACTACTGTTGCTTGAGACACTACTGTTGATTGTGACAATTGTGGTGCTCATTGCACTAGAGCTGCTCTTGACCCTAATATTCCATATGATCCTACCGTTGCTCGTTTCACCAATACTACTCGTGACACTAGTGTTACTAGTGTCACTATACAAAATTAAACCTGAAAATGAAATTCACAAAAGTAACCACAAGGATCTTCTTCAAACATCTTCCATTCTTACAAGCATCATACAAGGAAATTTATGTGATTTTTTCGCCAATAAATTAGCATGAAATACGAACAGACTTAAAGCTTCATTGGAAACATTTTTCCATCTCACTCACCTAATATCTCGTTCATTACTTTATAGCCAAGAAGCCAGAATCATTATGATCATCATTATCTACCACCAAGGCATCATCATAACACTCATATACATTCAAATGCCTGTAAGATGAAAATTATATTCAGATACAACATCAATGAGAATATTAATGATTGATCCATACATGTTATTTAATGCCGATAGCGTTGCCGATGTAATCAAATAAGCGTAAAACGTGATGAGCAGATAAGAAGAATAAAAAAAATAATTCACAAAACAAGGAAATAATTTATCAAACGAGGCGTCAAAATTACTTCGAAACTCAGCAAAAAGGCACCAAGGCATCTCATGATTTCATCCAAATTATATCGGCATGTGTGATTATTGCTATGTGCTGCATGTGATATATAATAAAATAAAACTGAACAAAAAATCTTTTTTTTTTTATTTATCAATCGAAAATCTGCAGCATAAATAAGAAAAATAAATGTTGTTGATCATTTATGACCGTCAATTTGGATAATTTTATAACATTGTATGCTGTAACAAGCAGGTCACCGCAAGATTTAGCTTAAAACAGTAATAAATTTAACTTAAAAAAGACAAATTTGGTAAACATAAAAATATATATTTTTTTTCACTCTTTCTCATTCGTACGGATTATAATTAAATAACTATATGGCATATGGAATCAGATAATACAGTGGTACTCAAACTGTGCTGGATAGAGGCTTGTGAGATTAAGTTTTGGTACTGAATTCACTTCACATGCAAGATTTTGCTACTGTATACACTTAAGATGCAGAATTTTGTTACTGAATGCTCTTAAGATGCGAAATTTTGTTACTGAATTCACTTGAGATGCAAAATTTTGTCACGGAATGCACTTGAGATGCAAAATTTTGTTACTGAATGCACTTAAGATGCGTAATTTTGTTACTGAATGCACTTTAGATGCGACATTTTGTTACTGAATACACTTAAGATGCAAAACTTTGTTACTGAATGCACTTGAGATGCAAAATTATGTTTTTGAATGCACTTAAGATGCGAAATTTTGTTACTGAATACACTTAAGATGCAAAATTTTGTCACTGAATGCACTTGAGATGCAAAATTTTGTTACTGAATGCACTTGAGATGCGAAATTTTGTTACTGAATACACTTAAGATGCAAAATTTTGTCACTGAATGCACTTGAGATGCAAAATTTTGTTACTGAATGCACTTGAGATGCAAAATTTTGTTACTGAATACACTTTAGATGCGAAATTTTGTCACTGAATGCACTTGAGATGCGAAATTTTGTTACTGAATGCACTTACTGAATACACTTGAGATGCGAACTTTTGTTACTGAATGCACTTGTGATGCAAAATTTTGTTACTGAATGCACTTGAGATGCAAAATTTTGTTGCTGAATGGACTTGAGATGCGAAATTTTGTTACTGAATGCACTTGAGATGCAAAATTTTGTTACTGAATGCACTTGGGATGCGAAATTTTGTTACTGAATGCACTTAAGATGCGAAATTTTGTTACTGAATTCACAAAAGATGCAAAAAAACTTTGAATCATTCAGGTAAATAAATGCACTTTAAAGTGCATCAAAAGATTTCCCAGCACTGACTCCAAACGTCAATTCATGCAAACAAGCCAGAAGAGAGACACGATATTAAATATAAAATCCCATAAAATATAGCGTGCTTGTGATTTCACTTTATGGTTTTAATGACAAATATTTAAAATCGATGCTTAGTTGAATGCTATTTGAGGTGAAAGTGAGATCAAAGCGACATGAGACTTAAAAAGAAGAAATGAAATTATGCAAAAAAAAAAATATAAAGCCAGCCACGCGATAGTGTGGCATTGAAATCAAATTAAGATGTTTATGTTAATTTAATTTTTCATTCAAATTTCTTTCTGTCTCATTTCTTATAATATAAAAATAATAAAAAAAGTTGAAAAGAAGCAGCAATAAGAAAAAAAAGCAGATTAAGAAGAGAGTAAAGAAATTTTTTTTTAAAGAAAAAAAAAAGTAATAAAATCGAAAATGAAGATGTGATTCCGAAAAGTAGTATTTGATGCGACCATAAAAGAGAGAAACAGGTGTAGTGCACACACATACATGAAGGCAGAAGCTGATAAGACTCAAGAGGCGGTTAAATGGACACATCATCGTAAATCTTTTGAGTTTTATTTACTGCCTTTTATCTTAAGTGAATTCCTCTTATTCTTCGCTGACTGTCAAGATTCTTTTTTTGTTTCTCGTCCAATTGCTTGGTAAGGTTTGGTCACTAAATGATTTTGGAAAACAATCTGTTTAAACTTCGTATATTTATTTTCAAAATTTTGCATCTCAAATGCATTCAATAACAAAATTTTGCATCTTAAGTGTATTCAGTAACAAAATTTCGCATCTCAAGTGCATTCAGTAACAAAATTTTGCATCTTAAGTGTACTCAGTGACAAATTTTCGCATCTTAAGTGCATTCAGTGACAAAATTTCGCATCTCAAGTGCATTCAGTAACAAAACTTCGCATCTCAAGTTCATTCAGGAACAAAACTTTCGCATCTCAAGTGCATTCAGTGACAAAATTTCGCATCTTTTGTGAATTCAGCAACAAAATTTCGCATCTTAAGTGTATTCAGTAACAAAACTTCGCATCTCAAATGCATTCAGTAACAAAATTACGCATCTCAAGTAGATTCAGTAACTCAAAATTTCGCATCTCAAGTGCATTCAGTGACAAAATTTCGCATCTTAAGTGTATTCAGTAAAAAAATTTCGCATCCTAAGTATTCAGTAACAAAATTTCGCATCTCAAGTGTATTCAGTAACAAAATTTCGCATCTCAAGTGTATTCAGTGAAAAAAATTTGCCGACACATCCTGAATTAAATTCGACCTTTAAGATGAATAATTTATTGCATCCCAAAGCACACAAAAAAAAATTTTCATTTCAAGACACAAAAATTCGTAGTGAATCAGCACCAAACGATTCTAAAAACTTTATTTTTCTTTTTGTTCATATTTCTCATCTAATTTAATGACTTTAACTCATGCACAGCCATAAAGAACCGAAAAAAGAAAGAAGACATGAAATTCCTTGCATCTACAATATCACAGGCGCCATTAGTGTGGATGTCAAAGAGTGCACAAACACACAAACTCAACCTCCTCCATAAAAAAAAATAATAGAATAGAATAGAAATGGGAATTATGTGCATCTGCAGTGACTGTCACAGCTCACAGTGGTATCATCAGCATTGGAAAGTGAGAGATCAAGGGTGTCTTTCTGCGCATTCATAATTCACTCACTTGCAAATCTTCTGCATGAAAACTTTTATGGTAACGTGAACTTCCCCATAATTTTTATTGTCTTTTACGAATGAGAAAACATACATACATGTATATATATCGTATATCCTCATACACATATCGCTTAAATGTTCATTGTCGTAATTTCGTCTGATATTACGTTTCTCTCCTTTTATGTACATTTTTTTGGGTAGTATTGCTTAATGTTTCGAAAAATCGACAATAATATTTTTTGAACTGTGATTTTTTTTTTCATGCCATGCTCGGTTCACGGAACTTCTAATGGTATGCATCGTTAATACACGAATAAGAGCATCCCCCAAAATTAAACCATATGGCCTCTTGCAACCCTTGATATTTGAATGTTTGAACTCATTCACTACACATGCCAATGCGGACATTAACATAATTAAATTCTATATTGCATTATATAATAGCGAAGCATGGCTATGTACTTCATACAATTGAATTAAAATGGTCTCAGAGGAAATTTTTTTTTTTGCGCTCGGTCGTTCTCTCTATGCGCTATGTTTATTTATTTTACAACATAAACTGAAACAGCCGTAATCAATTGTTGTTGTTATGAGTTGCTAAAGAGCTATAAGTAAATTACTTTTGTGGCACTATATGCATATATAGATGACTGTAATAAAATCATTTAAAAGAAGTAGCGAAAAAATTTACTGTTGGAGGGTTGGGTTTTGCTGGTGTTTGAGCGCTTTTTGAACTGAACGCAATTTTTTTATGAATGAATTGAATTAGGAACTGAAGTCACTTAAGATGCGAAATTTTGTAACTGAATGTACTTGAGATGAAAAATTTTGTTACTGAGTGCACTTTTGTTGCGAAATTTTTTACTGAATGCACTTTTGATGCAAATTTTTGTTAATGAATGTACCTGAGATGCAAAAGTTTTGTTACTGAATGCACTTGAGATGCGAACTTTGTTACTAAATGCACTTCAGATGCAAAATTTTGTTACTGAATGTACTTAAGATGCGAAATTTTGTTACTGAATGCACTTCGAGATGCGAGATTTAGTTACTAAATACACTTGAGATGCGAAATTTTGTCACTAAATACACTTACGAAGCGAAATTTTGTTACTGAATGCACTTAAGATGCGAAATTTTGTTACTGAACTCACTTAAGATGCAAATTTTGTTACTGAATGCACTTAAGACGCGAAATTTTCTTACTGAACGTACCTTTGAGGCCTAACATAATTTACAGCATACTTAACCTTGTTTGAGCCCATAAAATCTGATCTGCAACATAAAATACTTAAAAATCCACAATCACAAAAATTTACGACAACGTCACGATAACGTGTCGCAATCAAATCAGTGAATTTATTTTCCAATTCGAAAAAAAGGTACCCATCGTCTTTATCTCATTTCATCTATCCATATGTCGATCTATCGATATTGGGCCCATCATAAAAAATATTTTCTCATGAAGTATTTTACGATTTTTATAGCTCAACGCGTATATCACATAATTGACATTTTCAAAATCATAAAGAATTTTACAATCAATAACTCCTTCTTGTCCATAATGAGAAAAACCGGAATTGCCAAAAATGTCACAAAATTATTTTTTTTTAGTTTTATTGCCTTTACATCGATAGTTTTACATTTGATTGAGATAAAATTTATTTCTGTTTACTGATTTTGTTTATTGATAAAGGCAATTTGACTAATTTTATGTGTATCGATTGGTTGTGGATTGAATTTTATTAGCTGCAGGTCAACGTGTATCAATTAATGGTTGATGTTGTCTCTGTTGTAATTTTTGAGTTTTTGGAGTCAATTTGTGGATTTTATGGCTTTTGTTTCAAACGTGCTCAGTTTAAAAATTGCGACATATTTTAAAGTAGATTTGAATTTTTGCGTCCCAAAATTCTGGATCTCAAGTGTATTCAGTAAAAAAACGTTTGCATCATTTGTGCATTCAGTAACAAATTTTCGCATCTCAAGTACATTCAGTAACAAAATTTCGCATCTCAAGTGCATTCAGTAACAAAATTTCGCATCTCAAATGCATTCAGTAACAAATTTCGCATCTTATGTGCATTCAGTAACAAATTTTTGCATCTTAAGTGCATTCAATGACTCAAAATTTTGCATCTCAAGTGCGTTCAGTAACTTTTTTGCATTTCAAGTGTATTCAGTGACAAAATTTCACATCTTAAGTGCATTCAGTAACATAATTTAGCATCTAAAGTGCGTTCAATAACAAAACTTTGCATCAAAAGTGCATTCAGTAACAAAATTTTGCATCTAAAGTGCATTCAGTAACAAAATTTCGCATCAAAAGTGCATTCAGTAACAAAATTTCGCATCTCAAGTGCATTCAGTAACAAAATTTCGCATCTCAAGAGCATTCAGTAACAAAATTTCGCATCTCAAGTACATTCAGTAACAGAAGAATTACTTCAAATGCAAATTTCATTAAAACATCAACAAACAAAGTTGAAAACTATCACAATTTACAAACAGCAGTCAAAATGATTAATGTGAGTCAATTAATCCGCTGCAATCTGCTATAAAAAGGTATAAAAACGAACGGACGGTATGTAAAGTAATACAGCAAGTAGGTTCCGTCATATTATTACCTAAGTCATTACACATAAAACATTAAATACTGTTTCCTTTATTTTATTGCTTTTCTTCCTTATAAAAGTTTGAAATTATTGCTCTATTGATTAATTTTAATGTGATACAATGCGGTAGGCACGGTAACAACTAAAAATATTTTTCGACAATTCATTTCACACACAAAATTATATTCAAGTATTTAGTCTACCTTTTTGTGTTATGTAATTAAAATCACTAAAAAAGGCACAAAATTAATGATTTTTGGATGAAAATAAAATTTGATTTTTGGTAAAAATTAATTTCTATCGTCAATTTTGTGTGTGTTTATATTGGCATAAAGTGTATGACGACGACCAGAGTTGTAAGACAGGTAACCTGTCACTGGCAAAAACCGAACAATTTCTTGATAATTTGTATGTAGGGTTTTCAATCCCGGGATCAAAATGTATGTAATCCCGAGATTCAATCCCGGGATTGCATATAAATCAATCCGGGATTGAAACCCTATTTGTATGGTTTTGTAAGAACCTGCCATGGGCAAAAACCGTACAATTTCTAGATAATTGTATGGTTTTGTAATAACCTGCCATGGACAAAAACCGTACAATTTCTTGATAATTTGTATGGTTTTGTCAGAAAAACCGTACAATTTATTGATAATTTGTATGGTTTTGTAAGAAAAAAGGAACAATTTCTTGATAATTTGTATGGCTTTGTAAGTAAAACCGTGCAACTAATTGATAATTTGTATGGTTTTGTAAGAAAATCTGTACAATTTCTTGTTAAATTATTAAGAAATTGTACGGTTTTGGTCAGTGACAAGTGACTGTTTTGCAACTCTGACGACGACGAAGCCAATGAAAATTTATAGAATTTAATTTTGTGCACAAATTATTATAATATCGCTTGATGGTATTAGCATTGAATCATAGAGGCATAATATAAAATTAATTGAATTATATAAATATCAATAAATTTTTCGTCATTTAATTGAATTCATTTGAAAATTGCTTATTTAAATTGCTGTAAGCTTCTCAAAAATTAGAATCCAATAAAAAGTTTTTTTATTAATTTTCATGGAATTCCATTAAGAGTCGTTATTTTTCATAAATAAACAGAAAGTTTCAGAGGCACAGCTCGTGCAAAATAAACACAATGAAATTATTTTTTTTCGAGTGCCCTATCAACTTACCTTACTCGTAAAATATCTTCAATTCATCTCTCTCTCTGACTCTCGATTGCAAAGAAGTCTCAAGTATCAATTTCAAGATCACATAAACATCTCCATCATTTTCATCTTCATGATGCCACGGTAAGCTTACCATTTAGCAACAAAAAAAAATTGAGAAAATAATAAATTATTAAATTATGACGAAGTAAATCCAATCACTAAATCAAAGTTAAGTAATTAATATTTGACGATTTAATAAGCGCAAAGACGTGACCAATTTAACCTTTTACAGGATTTTTTTGGGTAGCTGATTTATTGAGAATTATTTATAAGAGGATTTTTGTGGATTTTAGGCTGTCTGGTTAAATTAGCAGGAGATTGATGATTTTTGTTGCATGTCCAATGGTCAATAGTGTATGAACAGTGGTAAGCAACTATTTAGTTCTCGCAAAATAAATTTTTGTTTGGTTGACCTCCCTGAATACGCCTTACGGTGTCTGAGCAGAATAGAAACTGAAGTTTCAAGCAAAATATAGGCGAATCTGCTAGTGCAATGATAAGACTTCTGTGGTCGAGTGGTTAGGCACGAGACTGAAAATCTGTATCAATTATTTGTGAGTATGTGGGTTCGATTCCCACTAGAAAGCATTCGTTCAATCATTATATTGAGAGCTGACTATGCTCACGCCTCTGTGTGGAGATCCATTAACAGCAACAGGTATAATGAATATATTCTGATCATATAATTCCACCCGATCGGCACATAATAAAATGATGCCACGGGATGCCACCATCGCGACAAGGCAGCAATTTACTTAGAAATTTGCAATCAATTGAAGAAAGCAAAAAATCAGCCAGTGGCTAAATGGTTACAATGTCGCTCTACCAAAATTAATGACTCTGGTTAGATCCCAGGCAAGGTCTTGTCAAATCTGAAAGCTTTTTCACTGTTTCTAGTCACACCAAATTAGTTTGTGAATTTGCGACACTCAAATTGTTGTTAAGTTATTCTCCTCAACTGGCTACCGCTTGATTCTAAGTAACATTGTCGCCAATTTCAGCCAGTTGGCAAATTTAGATGTTTTTGTCAATTAGCTACCATTCGGATTCGAGCAATGTTTAAAATTATACTATCGCTTTGTCACCATGATTCCAAAATTCCAAAATGTATCGGTCGGGCCAATATCAAGTGATTATAAATTGCAGCTGTAAATTCCTATCAATTTTTAAAAACCGAAATAAGAAATGCGCTCTACTTTTCCCACAAAGAGCCTTCCTGATACCGACAAAAATAATAAATAAATTCTTCTCATAAAGATTACTCTCTGATCACTTTAAGAGAGACGATGGAAAGGAAAAGAAATTCTTAATTATATCGAGGCATTAAAAATATCTACAACAATATAATATATATTTTCTTAAATATGAAAAAAGAATCTTATATATGCACATTGATGGAGATTAAAAGGTGAATGATTGAAAAAGATTGCTGTTATCTTAGTTATCCTCCTTAAGTAGACCTCTTTCCTCTCTCTCTTACTTAATATCCAATGTACATAAAAAACGAATTAATTTTTTTTTTCTTTCTTTCTTAGTCTGTTATTTTACTTCATTCGTGAAAAGATTTAGAAACAAAAAAAAAAAATATCGAAAAAAAAAATAAGAAGCTATGCTTAAGAAAGAAATTTATTGGCAAACGAGACTACTTAGGGGTCGATTTGGATGTGATGTCTAATATGTAATTTGGGTTATTGTGAATTTCCGATGTTAGTATACCTACTAGAAAACCAGCAACAGAGTCAGATGGAAGGCCTTTTGTAATAACCTAGGCTCCAAGTCTGAGCATGGTTCCAGTAAGTAAGTAAGTAGAAAACTGGAAGCATGCTCCGACCAGAAAGCAGTGAAATGGCGTCAATGGCCTAAATGGTAGAGCGTTGACCTTACGTGCCAAAGGTCCTGGGTTCAATCCCAGGTCATGTCTAATTTTCGAAGCTCTTTTCCATTTCACCGTTCTAATTATGAAGCTCGGTTCGTGTGTTGGGTGGAGTTTTGAGGTCTTTGGCACACAATGTGTCTCCACTGCTAGGTATACAAGGATATACTAGTATTTGGATGACTTTCATTACGAAATCTTGCGCACACGAATTGTAACTAGGTACATTGCAGGGTACATCAGGTCTTATGACGTACTCGTGTCTTTGCAATGTGCAGAGCTTGCAAGTGGTTCGGATCCTACTATAAACTGTAGGTCTAAAGGGTGTGATACAACAGATTTAAAATCGCAGTGCCTCCAGCTCATAAGGCTGGGCCCTTCAGTCATTATATATATATATATATAAGAGTCCCTATTAAAATAACGAATTTTAAAAATTCGAAACTTCATTTTTACGAACACTTCATTTTTTCAACCGTATCATTTTTTCGAAAAATTCTTCATACATATCTCTAATAATTTTCAAATTTTAAAAAACCGTTGAATTTACTATGCATTTATATTTTGATGTTTCCAATGTTTTCTACAATAAAACTGTTTATTCACATTAAAAACAATTAAATTAGCTTAGTTCTTCAATATAAGAAGAAAATTTAGCTGTAAAATATATTTTTAAGAAAAATAAAATGCATAGTAAATTCAACGGTTTTTTAAAATTTGAAAATTATAAGAGATTGTATGAAGAATTTTTCGTAAAAATGATATGGTTGAAAAAATGAAGTTTTACAAAAATGAAGTTTCGAATTTTTAAAATTCGTTATTTTAATAGGGACTCATATATAAGTAGAAAACTAGTTAAAATATAAATTGATATAAAGGAGATCTAAGCTCTTCTTTATAAGATGTCATACCCTGGGGCTTGTCTGGAAAAGCGAAGAGGGAACCGAGAGCAGCTAACCTCAAACTCTTGAATTCTTGGGAAGGAAATTCAAGAAGCTCTTTCCTTCTTCTTAAGGTATCAGATTCTGGAGCTTTTTCCTTTTGAACGTTGCTTCTTCGCTCTAAAACGGAACAAATTCTTCAATTTGCAAATGATTCTTGAGACACAAATCCTAACGATACCCTTGTATGTTTGCGATCCCTAGACCAAAACTCTCTTTTCCTTGCCTCTGCCTCAAAAATTCGTCGGAAACAAGACTTCGAGAAAACCTAGTCAAACTATTTCTTCAAAAACTCCGAAATTTCTGTCTGACTATTGAAGCTGTTGATTACAGTAAACAGAATCGACAATTTACAAGCAAAAGCAATCAAAAGAACAAGCTACAGTCTCTATCCTATTTAAAATAGACCACGAACCATAATATTGACCTAAACAGTCAACAAAACCAAGTAAATAACTACCTGTCTACAACAATATCTCCTACACTCTTCACAATATTGCCCATCACTCTCAAATAATCCCATTAACACTCATCATAATAACTGGTTAGTGGTACTCTGTAAAAATTTTTTTTAATCAGCTGGTTGGCATGGAAGCACTTAAGTATCAAATTTGATTCATGAATCGAACTCATAATTAATAGGATTTGCGGAAGAATTGAAGAGAATTTAATAAATTTGACATTAAGACGAGGGAGAGAAATATTTTGCAAATTCAATCCACATGATGCTGCTCATTCTGGCCTTAATAATTCCATTTTTCAATACTTAAACATTTGTTAGGATTTTCCTATAACAATCGACAGTTTCTCAATTTCTTCTGTGGTTGTCGAATTTGTTCTACTTGCCAATAACATTGATCTATCGCCCTAAATGTGGAACCCTCCGCATCGCAAGCTAACCAATTTATATAATTTTATTTTATTTTATTTTATTTCCACATTCTTCATTGCCATTCAGAATATGTACATACATATACAATTTATATATATTAGTACACTTTTGGCAATCACATTATGCAATTGTAAATCATTTTTATGCTTTATATATGCGGCTTGTACTAATTCGACTTGAAAAATCGTCGATTTAATATTAAATTGCCACACACGCACATAGAAGTGGCTTTTTGTACCATTTAACATATAAAAAATAAGAAGTAACAGCAACAGCGAAATAAGAACAAAATTTATTGCTGGGATTTCTTAAGGATGAAAGGAATTGAGCGCATTTTACGAATAATGTTGAAATTATGAAATATATGAATAAAACGTGTTTTTAAAATTTGAATTTTCAACGATAGATTTTAGTTTGAAAATTTCAAACGAAACTCTAAGATTCAAATATTTAACGGTATTTCAATTTTTGAATTTTCAACGACATTTTCAAAATTTTTAAAATTCCAATAACGAAATTTCAAGATTTGAAATTTTTAACGAAACACTAAAGTTCCAATTTTTAACGTTGTTTTAAATTTCAAATTTTTAACATCAATTTAATTTTTCACAGTATGAAGGGTGACAATATCGAACTTTGTGGATGGTAGTAGATCACGAGGAAGACCAAATAAGTTTTAGATTGGATGTATAGTAAAGGACGCTAAACTCCTTAACATTCCGAAGTGGCAAAAGTTCTCGAAGGATAAAGTCGGCTTTAGAGTTCTTTCTACTCGGCAATGGGCCCACGTGCTCCTTTGTTAAAGAAGTAAGAAGTGAGTAATTAATTCATGTTTTGAATTCTTAACGAAGCCTTGAAATTTAAATTTTCAACGACGCATTTTGTGATTTTTTGTTTGACAGTGAATTGTGAATTTTTAACGATTTTAAAAAAATTTGAATGTTTGACTTTTTCAATTTTGAGTTTCAAATTATCGTTATTTCATATTGATCTACTTTAAATTATTCCTAGCTGGTAAAGAGCATGGACATAAGAGCAGCATTAGCTTTGTAAGAGTAACGCTCACTAGTATGCTCATCTAGCTCTCGAGATGCAATTGTCAGACAGAAGCCAGCTTTAAGCGTCATCTGAGGGACGCCATGGATCACTGTTGATCTGTACGACAAACAAAGTAAGTAAGCTCAAGAGAGCATGGTCTATCCCTATTACAGACACATTCTAGATTCTATCTCATCCAGCATCCCCAGACAGTCAGAACATCATGATCCTTCATTGCACATCCTTCAACTAGATATTCTAGAGTTTAAAAACGCGAATAAAAGGAACATGAGAGTAAAAGAAATTGCGGAAAGATGATAAAAGTAAAATATATATAAAAAAAAAAATTATTATTGTCACATAAATTTAACAAACCAGTGAGACAAGTCGACAGGCAATGGCAATGAAAGAGGAATAATACATAAAAAAATTGACATCAAAATTTATTTCGATCATACACATGTCACACATTATATGAAAGAAACAGATAATAAATTCATCTAATTGCATCCCTAAGGAGACATTTTTTTTGCTGTTGCTGTTGCTGTGCAGAACACACACATAACGCATCAATGACAATAAAAATTATAAATACATTATTGGCACTTTTCATCTCTCCATCTCACTCATTTTGATATATTAATGGAATTTAAAGTGTTTATAAAGCGTTAAGATAATTCGACACATAAATTCGAATCCAAAAGGAACTGACTAAGTTGAGAGCAAAAGAGTTGAAAATTTATTGAATCTAAATGGAATATTTTTTCGTCGTCGTCGTTTTGTGATACTGATCAGGTGGCAAGGAGAGGAATATCGTGTTTGGTATTCTCACATTTTTTTAATAATATAATATCAACGGTCTTTGGTTAGATTGTCAGTGGGTGCCGCTGCTTTACAATAAGATTTGCATCAGTTTATTAAAATATTTTTGTTTGCTCAAGACTAACAAAATGATACACGCAAGGAAAAATGTTCGAAAATTTTCGAAAATCTACAAAGTTTTGAAAATGCATTCAGTTACAAAATTCTCCAAAATTTACAAAAATTCGTTCAGTCAAAAAAGTCTACAAAATTTCGAAAATGTGTTCAGTTACAAAAATCTACAAAATTTCGAAAATGCGTTCAGTTAAAAAAATTCAAAATTCTACAAAATTTTGAAAACACGTTCAGTTACAAAAGTCTACAAATTTTCAAAATTTCATTCAGTTACAAAAATCTACAAAATTTTCAAAAATGCGTTCAGTTACACAAAATTCTACAAAATTTTGAAAATTCGTTCAGTTACAAAATTCTTTAAAATTCGACAATTTGTTCAGTTGCAAAACTCTTCAAAATTTTCAAAAAATGCGTTCAGTTACAAAAATCTACAAAATTTTTAAAATTCTACAAAATTTCGAAAACTTCGTTTCAGTTACAAAATTTCAGAAAATGCATTCAGTTACAAAAATCTACAAAAAATTCCCAAAAAATCAACAAATCAGATCAATTTTTCAGCCACACATCCACACATCCACCAATCCATCCCAAAATACCTCAACATCATGACACATGACAAGTCCATCTCATCCAATTCAACCATAACAGACCCATCAACACACATTTAATTTTTAAATTCCAAAACATCGTTACAAAAATATTTCCGCATTTTTTCATTCTGTCAATGTCCATCTCGCATGTCCATCCATAAAAAATGCATCGAATTTGCCAATCATAAAGCATTTCCTTCACGTGCACTCGTGAGACAAATGTCAGAAAAAATTTGTTGTTTATTAAAACACATTTTTGAATTATGTACGTATGTACATATATGAGTAAGAATAAAATTCAACAATTTAAATTGTTATGAAAAAAAAAGTAGGGTGGTCTTCAGTTTTCATGTCATGAAAGGAGACATGAGAGCACTGAGAAGAAATATTTATCGATATATCGAGTTTAATTAATCATTTCTCATTCTTATTACTCTCATTTTTTTTTTACTTCTTACTCTCCTCTTTATTTCAATACCAATTTTGTGAATACTAAGTAAGTGAACCTTTTTTCTGCTTTTTTTATATTTTTTGATTTATTATTTTGGTCACAAAACAAACAGGCTTTGTGTTTGAAATGTTTCGGGCTCAATAAAAAGAAGAAATGAAGAATGTGAGAGAGATACTTGTGAAATACAAAGAAATAAAGAACTGAATAATAATAACAACAGAAACATGTAGACGAGCAAACTGCCTTTTCGTTGTTTCCATTGTTGACCAATTATTCACTTGCACCGAATTTGAGAAAAGAATCTCACTTGTTTACTCGTCATTCAAGGTGCGTGTGTGTTTAACATTTTTTAGCAATCATTTTGACGAGACTAATGCTGTTGTGTCATCACTTTGTGTGGATTTATGGATGAGTGGGTTTGCTGAAGCACTATCGTTGAATTTACATACAAAAGACGCAAGATTATTTTCACTGAATACACAAAAGACGCAAAGATTTTGTCAATGACTACACAAAAGGTGCAAATTTTTGTAACTGAATACAAAAAAGATGCGAACTTTAGTCATTGAATACACAAAAGATGCGAAATTTTGTCACTGAATACACAAAAGATGCGAAAATTTTGTCACTGAATACACAAATTATGCAAAACTTTATCACTAAAAACACAAAATATGCAAATTTTTGTCACTGAATACACATAAGATGCGAAAATTTTGTCACTGAATACAATAAACATGCAAAATTTTTGTCAACTAAAAACACAAAAGATGCGAAAGGTTTGTCACTGAATACACAAAAGATGCGAATTTTTCACTGAATGCACTTGAGATGCAAAACTTTGTCACTGAATACACAAATGATGCAAAAATATTTTGTCACTGAATACACAAAAAATTCAAAAATTTGTTGCTGAATACACAAAAGATGCTAAATTTTGTCACTGAATGCACTTGAGATGTGAAATTTTGCCACTGAATGCACTTAAGATCCGAATCTTTTGTAAATGAACACACTTTAGATGCAAAGTTTTGTATATTGAATACACAAAATATGCGAAATTTTGGAACTGGATACACTAGAGAAGCAAAAAAATGCGCTTCATCCACCAAAAACTCCACTTTCTAAAGCCACTCCAACTTAATAAATGTGTTGAACAGTTCACAATTTAACGATCTTGATGGATTTCCGATTCAATTAATTGCACATTTAAAATCAACTATGTATTGACATTGAAAGTCACAGGGGGGAATCAAAACATTTATCGTCGGTTTTTTTTTTTGTTGGAATTCTTTTTTTATTTCTTATAAGAAGCTCAATAAATTCTACAGAAAGTCATAAAAGAAATTATTTTCCCATAAAACAAAGTTAACATTTTTAATGAAAATTAAAGTTTTTTTACGAGTCCATTTGAAATGACCGAATGAGAATAACTTCTAGGAATACATAAACAAAGGCAGAATAGCAAGCAGAAATAGTTCCACAAAATGATTTAAGGTATTACGACATCGTCACATTAAAAATAAATTAATAATATCAATGGATAGATTTATGTCCATTTCTGCTTTGTGTGTCTTGTCTCGTTCCTAGAAACACCAGAAACGGACATTCTTCTTCATCATCTACTTTAAATGACTTTTTTCCGTGAATAATCTTTCATTTTTTTCGATTTCGTTTTTATGTCTGTCGACTCTATTGATTTATATTGTGTGTGGGGTATCGAAAAAAGCCATTAAGATAAAATTTTCTAAGAAGTTACGTGTTCGACAGACATTCCAGTGGATTGATTAAAATTAATGAAGGAGGGGTTCCTTTAAAGATCATCATTATGCAATGTTGCTTGTCAACGGTCCATGGTAACAACACAGAAATTATTGTAAAATCAAAAAGCTGTGAGTAATTGTGTCAAAAAATTTTGAAAGGAAATTGCAGTGGATATGATTTAGGGGATCTAGAAGTACGGGATGAAAGAATTTTGTTACTGAATACACTTTAGATGCGAAAGTTTTTTTTTGCATCAGTTTTTGTCACTGAATACACTTTGGATGCGATACTCTTTTGCATCATTTTTTGTCACTGAATACACTTTGGATGCGATACTCTTTTGAATCAGTTTTTGTCACTGAATACACTTTGAATGCGATACTTTTTGCATCAGTTTTTGTCACTGAATACACTTTGGATGCGATAATTTTCGCATCATTTTTTGTCACTGAATACAGCTTGGATGCAATACTCTTTTGAATCAGTTTTTGTCACTGAATACACTTTGGATGCGATACTCTTTTGCATCAATTTTTGCTACTGAATACATTTTAGATGCGAAACTTCCTTGCATCAGTTTTTGTTACTGAATACACTTTAGATGCGAAAGTTTTTTTTTGCATCAGTTTTTGTCACTGAATACACTTTGGATGCGATACTTTTTCGCATCATTTTTATCACTGAATACACTTTAGATGCAAAATATTTTTTTACTGAATACACTTTAGATGCGAAATTTTTTTGCATCAGTTTTTGTCACTGAATACACTTTGGATGCGATAATTTTCGCATCATTTTTTGTCTCTGAATACACTTTGGATGCGATACTCTTTTGAATCAGTTTTAGTCATTGAATACACTTTAGATCCGAAATTCGACTCAATTTCTAATCCAAATTGTTCCATTGAACCCCTAATCAATCGCCTGTTATTTCCTCCCCTAACTTCCTTCTTCCACAAAAAAGATTTGTTAGTTTATAACTTGATTTCTTTAAACCTAGACTACCAGACTTCATTAATTCTACATTTTTCAACTCCTCGCCAAGAATTTTTCATCCCTTTTCCAACCGTCGTCGCCGTCGCACTTGAAAATTAATCAATGATTATTCAACTCCCTCACGCATCCATGCAATGTGCATTATTATCGAGGTCGTGTGTCATGATGTACTTAAAATCCACATTGCATAACTCTCATTCATACCTTTCATCTAACAAAAAATGTATGTCTATAGATTATGGATTTCCTTCAATTTTTATGTTGAAAAATGTGTCTCATAAAAGGAACACATAGAGCAGTTCCGAATGGTGATGAATTATTCATTCTCAATTCCCAATTACTTTTAAAAAAAATCATTTTCATTTTCCTTCTTCTCCTCGTCAACAAAGAGACATCAAAGGAATTCCATTCAAAATGAATGAAAAAAAAAATCCTTAAACAATTGACATACTTGAAAGACTTTCTGTATGTATTATGCTGTGAAATGAAATGAAAATTGAATGTATGGAGAGGCTCATTATTCTCAACGACATTGTATGTTAGTTCCTTTTTTATATAGTACATGCCTAACCAGGGGAGCATTGAGGGCACGGGCCCCTCTCTTAGATTTGGGAAATCGTTTATTTTGTAACGGTTTTTTAAACTTTAAATTTTTTTTTTGCCTTCTTAAAAAAATTTCAAAAAACCGTTGGGCCCTAGTAAAATTTTCTAGCTACATACCTATAAGGTACGTAGTCAAGGAGGGACCTAAATGCCCCCCTGACATTTGAAAAATCCGTTTATTTTGTAACGGTTTTATTAAATTTTGAATTTTTTTTGCTTTTTTAAAAAAAAAATCAAAAAAACCGTTTAGCCTCCTAGTACAATTCTCTGGCTACATCACTGTGCCTAACCGTTTCTGCTTTTGAAATACGGCATATAATAACAATTGCGCGAATGATTAACAATTAGGAAGAGATTTTTTTTGTTCATGCGAAAATTCTTTAATGGAAATAAGGAGGGTAACAGTGTATATATTTGGTACTGATGAGTGTTGGAAATGGAAATGGAATACACAAAAGGAGAGCAACAAAAATTAATTTTGATGAATTTACCTAATTGAATTTATTGGAATTTTTTTTAAAGAGCGAATTTTTGGATTTTTGCTGAAAATTTGATTATGGTAATTTTTAACTCATTGAGATTCAAGTAATGAATTTATCATTAATTTGGAATTAAAATTATTTTTTAAAAATTACCTTTTGTAAATGCGAAGACAATTTATGCAATGTTGTAGGAAGGGTTTTGTTTAAATCAAATTAAATTGAAATTAGATTGTAGATGCTAGTGCACTTAATTTTGAGGTTAGGAGAGTTGGTTAAATCAATTTTGGTTTGGAATTAGAAATTTTGTTGAACTTATTTGAGGATATTTTAAATATCTAACAGAAAAATTTTACAGTTGCATGCTCTTCCATAGACTCGAGTCGCAGTGTTTTGCCATTTGATCCAAAACCAGCTTCAGGACAACCAAAACTTGAATAGTACCGAATTTAGATTTAGACGATTAACCGATGATTTAAATAAGATATTGAGGATATTTGACCTGGATAGGACAAATTGCCAGAAAACTGATCCAGGGACATGACTGACACTCAGACAAATTTTTGCACTGCGTCGCCGAGACGACGTTATTTTAAGGCTGGGAGGAGGCAATTTGGCAAATATATTATCTCCATTTGACAGAAATCGAATGAAATGCAGAGTGACACCTAAGTCTGATCGAGTCTAGTTCGAATAAAGTCGGAAATCTCAAAAATCCAAATCAAATCTCATTAGTTGTGTGAACGAAGTTAATATCAAATCGACTCTAATATCACATCCACTCGAGAATTGGTACGATTGGTCCAGGCATTTGTTCAACTCCATGGTACCAAATATGACATGTCGTGCCAACCGTGATAACATTCCCCTAAATTAAAAATCATTAATTTACGTCCATTATTACCGGATCTAAAACTTATACCTTTATGATTCATCAGAAATATTTTTCAAAAAATTATAATCATTAAACAAGACAAACCTACAGGTCAGACAAGCCAGCAACACAAAACAAAATTATAATTGAGTTAATAACCAGAAAATAT
>NW_027226393.1:0-32956 GCF_022539635.2 Chironomus tepperi
TGACTTAACGCGTCTAATTTTTACCTCTTTTTGAGTACACGTACATATTTACTGCAACCATGTTCCTCTGTGGAGCTTAGGTATCAACAGAAGACTTTTCATCTGACTCTATTACTGACTCTTTTACCTAGTTTGTACAAATTCTCTGTCCGCACTTTGGGCTGACATTTTCTCATTACTGTTCTGCGCCAAGTGGCTTTTGGAGCTTCTGGTCTTCTGGCTTTTTCTCTTGTGGATTCCGTCCAAGGGCTTTGCAATAAACTTGTGTTTCTGTCCCAGCAATGGCATTGTTCTTCCAAAGCATATATTTGGTGTGGTTTAGAGAAAAGCGGCATCTATGCCTGTTAGGGTCACTTATTACTTATAAACAAAATTTTTGAAACTTCCCTCTCCTCCCGTCAGTACCAAAATTTACATGGGAGCATTTTTTGATTGTTTGAGACGTAACTTGCCTTCCCGTGACCCTCAAGAGCTTATGTAATTTAGGTGTTATCCCCACCCCCTTCTCTTTCCCCCTTTTGAAGTGCATCACATAACAACCAAGCAACCCCTTATATCCAGAATATATGATTAAATAATTGCATAATTATCATAAAATTATCCAAAACTGACCAGTTTATCACGGTTAATTTACAATTTTTGTAAATATTTATTCGATTGGAATTTCAAGGTGTCCCCAATAAAATATTTTGAATATAAAATTGTGGTGTGCATCTAAAAAAATTTAATTGCATATTTATGGATTTTAATGACATGACAAACTTGTGGTTGGTCAAATATGTGTCAAAATTGATCTGTACGGCCAGTAAAATATTTAATACCTTAGAATCCCAAAGATGCAGCTTTAAATTTGCTTTAAACATGGTATTGACTATTTTCAAGCAGTAGTCAACTTCAAGTAGTCCATAAATCACAATCGATCCACATGTCCAGCGAAGTAAGTCAGTCTGTATCTCTAGCTTAGAACACAAGAATTCTATCAATTTGTCACAATGAATATAGCACAGATGAGCATCCTGAATAACGAGAAAAAGCAATATTGATAAAAATAAATTTTCATTAAAATATTTCAGATCAATGACATGACATTTTTCATGCTATACATCATAATTCAGACGTGTAATATTTTACATTAATTTAAAAAATTATATCGAATGAAATTCATCGAAGTTACACATAGGAACTCACAGGGATGGGCACTTGTTTTGGAATGGTTTTAAGGAGGAGATGGAGAAGAGAGGGAACATGGGGGAATTGGGGAATTTGGGGAACTGGAGGAACAAGATGGAAGAAGAGGAAGAGGAGGAAGAGGAGGAAGAGGAGGAAGAGGAGGAAGAGTGTATAGAGAGAGAAGGGGTGAGATTCTGTGGCGCCTTAAGTCAGTAGTGAGCAATCTATGTGCGGCAAAAAAATTCTAGGGTTGAGGTGTACCGTGTCACAATAAAAGTTGCCCACGACTGCTTTATGCAGTCAAAAACAATTTCCATAGAGATTTAGCTACGAAGGGGCTAAGGAGTGGTGAGTTGGGGACAGCAGTTGATATGACTCGTGAGCGGATCAATTGTGATCAATGACCTCCCTTAGTATGTGCCGGAATCTGGCTCTATCGCTGGCAATCGTTTGACAGCATCTTACCATGAATGCTTGGGGCGACCTCACCATGACGTGATATTCCCCATTACCATTTAAAACACCACCGGTGACCGAGTCGAATGGATTCAAAGATTCGATTTTCTGCGTTACGAAATTTGTGAACAGCCCCATAAAACAATATTATGGTCGTACGCCACTCACTGCACTTCCAGGAAAGCATTTATCTAATATATCATTTCATCAGTCTACATCAAGTATCCACAACCTGTGTTTCGCGGCACCTTAATGTGACAAAATATTTAGAAAATCCCATGAAACTGTATGTCGTGTGCCGTTTCGATTGAGCCTTACCATCAAAATAGACCCAAAAATCAAAAGATTGTCCACAACTGGTCTACATCCACCCCTAAAAAACATTTTTTTATGATTTTCATATTATCATCAACAAGAAATAATAATTGAATTTCAAATTCCACATCCAATGGTGATAATTCCTTCATTCTTCAACACTTTTTTCGCGTGCTTCCTTTTTTCTAATTTTTTCCCCCTTTTTCTTACTTCCCTTTCATTTCAATAAAGTTCGTAAAGAAAACCAATTTAACTTTGAAGTGAGAGAAGTGACTCAAATTTGCATAAAAATTCAATTTACTACGTAGCAAATAATTTGTTCTTTGACAAACAATTGATTTAGTAACACGACGGATGTAAAGTTCTTCCCTCCTTTCCCGACTAAATGAGCGACTCGACAGAAAGCAGGAGTTGTGGATAATGCAAGACAACATGAAACTTTGTAATTATTTTTTTATAACTTACTGACTTTTGTTTGCTACGTTGCCTTACTACCTGTTTCAATTCCCACTTAGTTGACAATATAAAATGTAAGTTTATTGAAAGTTTTTCATCAAGCATAATAATGATGGGAAGTAGGAAGTGTGTTTGAGGATTGGATACTGGATTTTGTCGAGATACCGAAAAAGCAGCAGTGGCATAGTGGTTAGAGTGTCGGCCAAACGACATTAATGACTCAGGTTCGATTCTAGGGAAGGTCCAGACGGATTTGGATGCTTTTTCGCTGTTTCTAGTCACATTAACTTGGTTTGTGTGATCACGACGCTACAAATTGTGGCTTGGTACATTGTATTGGTATATCCTCAGCTATAAAATTAGCTGCTCATATCGAGAGCTAAACAGACAATCCAGTTTAGTGCTTAAAGTCCAAATTTCACTACAAAATTCAATTCTGCATCTCCTCTTATCACCAAAATTGAACTGCAAATAAAAGAATTATTTTTCATCGTCGCATTTTAAAAACAATTTTTCACTCTGTCAATGCCTTGTCTCATGAGAACCAATTTAAGATGTAGTTTAAACTTTTTCATTCAATTTTAAGATTGATAATGTAATTTTTTAGAAAATTGTATTGCATCTCAATTGATCACTGGAGGCAAATTTAGATTTATTGTTGGACAATATCTGTTTTGCTTTGTTGATATGCTGACTGCTGAGGAATTAAGGCGACTTGGAATGGATGTTTTTAAGTTGTTGAGGAGAATGGATTTGATTATAAAGGTCGTAGATGGGGAGTGTGGGTCAAAATAGGTAATAATTATTGATAATAAGGGGGACGTGAAGAGGGTTAGATTCAAAACCTCAAGAATATGCAGAATACGAACCCGAGCAGCACAACATAGTCAGTAAGGCAGCGCTACGCTGAAGATATTGATGATTTTTCAAGATCATGTTCAATTTTAATGACCATAAACTGAAAATTGCATAAAAACTAAGTTTGGAGCATTTGGTACCTTGTTCCTCCCCACCTAGTTCCACCCCATCGCCTATCTTACCCTACAGTCTTCAATTGAGCTTCAATTCATAGACATCCAGGTACAAATTTCTAGATTCCCACCCCTTTTAATTAGTATAAATTCACATTAGGGACGGGCCGTCCACCGTTCACTTATTACGTTCAAGGAGGTGAGGAAGGGCTTAAACCACAAAACACCCCAAGTGACACAGCTTTCCAGAAGCTAAAACAAAATCACCAAAGGTAAAAAATAATTGTGAATAGGATAAATTCCTATTGCATGTACTTTAATTGAAAAGAAAAACAATAGAAAATCTACAGCAGGAAGGACATAAAGTCACAAACTAAAATAAATGATGTTGAAGGGAAGATTGAAAAACTACTCGAAAATGCAATTTGTTATTTAAGTTTTAGTAAGTTCAAGTTTTTTTGTGCAGCACTCAGCTGAATGATATTGATTTGCTCTATATTCAATGAGACCTTTTCAGTCAGTCGTTCTCTTATTGTATTTATAAATAGTTTGAGTGTCAAGTCATTTGACATTTAGTGAGCTGATTGAATGGTGGAATATGGATGGTTGGAGGGTTTAGATTGGGCACTTTGGAGACTAAATGCGTAGCTGTAGAAAAAGATTTATTAGACCCCGTCTCCATCCCCGTCTCCATCCATCCCCCGTCTCCATCATTCCCCGTCTCCATCATTCCCCGTCTCCATCATTCCCCGTCTCCATCATTCCCCGTCTCCATCACTCCCCGTCTCCATCATTCCCCGTCTCCATCATTCCCCGTCTCCATCATCCCCGTTTGGAGGGTCCTGGCGGTGGAGGAGCCAGGACATTGAGCGCCACGTGGCTAGTCCACCACTGGTCTAAAAAACGTCTCTTAGCCCGAAACTATGGACTGTCAACGATATATCCTTACGAAACTATTTGAGGGGTCATATTCATTAAAGGAGTATTCAGGAAGAGATTGGGGGTGTGTGCAGTCAAAGGCATATTTCATGTCCTCATACCTCAGAGACGTAGCCAAAGGTCGCAGTTAAAGGCCCGATCTCGTCTAACCTCTGTTGCCATTGACCCATACCATCCGACTGCTGTGCATATTGATTCTGAATTTTGAAGTATTTTCCAATCAGAATCTCCATTAAATCAAGCATCTAATTGTTAAAGTAACTCATGATAACTAGATCTACTAGCCTAATAACATCAACACCAAAACAATCCCATGCAGCCCCCTCACAAAAAAACATCCAATTTCCATCCAATTCGACAATCAATTTCATCAATAAAATTCGTCACATAAATCACAGCACACTATGACATTTGACACTTGTTTTTTTCTTCATTATTATTTTTATGCTTCTTCCTCCTTTTGTTTTTCGACATTCATCCATTACAATCCCAAGCTTTCAGCAATCACCAACATTCGATGTAATTTTTCAAAACGACATCACGATAAATTAACAATAAAATGAAAGCAGCACAGCGTATGGAGTGGGTTAGCTGTTGAAATTTTCATTTCTCTCCTCTTTTTGTGACTTTCGTTCTCTAATTCATTGACAAGACACTAGCGTGCTACAAACATCAAATAGACCGCAGATAATTAAGTAAGAAGCAATCATGGATTTATTGCTTAAACATTAGTTTCTCATCTTCTTTTTTTTTTTTTTGGGTCTTTCTTGTCTCGTTTTTACTTTCTCCTATTACATTTTTTTGTTGGGCAATAAAATAGCCACAAGGCTTCACTTTTGGGTATATTCAATACTCTTTCTTTTTTTGTTGAGATATATACGCACGCCAATGTATTTGAGAGGGCAAAAGGCAAAAAGGAAAGGAACAAAATATGCGAAAGATGAGTAGGGAAGTGGAATGAGGGGATGTGCTAGGGATGGGAACTTGATTTGAACAGTGCATGGAACTAGGGTGGGGGTTTAGAGCAAGGGTGAGCTAAGCACTTCATCATATGCTGAAGCACACTAGCTCATCACTGAACTAGAAAAAGAGCTAGAAAAATTATAGCTTTCCAGGAATGATCAACCTGCGTGCCGCGACCACAGCATAGAAATGCTTAAAACCTTATGTCGTGTATGGGTTTGGTCGAGACTTTTCAACAATTTGTGCCTTCGCATAATAACTGTTGCTCACCACTGGACGAGAGCAACGACTTAGATTGTGACTTTATGCCAGTATGGCGAAATTCTGCCACAATTTTGAAATCTTCAGGTTTCTCGTTATGCATCAATGTGGGATCAGACCAGAGTGAATCTGTGTAATCTAGCCATATAAAGGCAAATCAACTAGTACTAGAATTAAGCCTTTTTTGACTGAATTGTTAGACAACAGACCGGAAATCTGTTCCACTTTTTACTGAGCAAGTGGGTTCGATTCTCACTAGAGATTGATCCCTCAATCTATTAGATAGAGCATTGTTGTCCAAACTGTGTGCCGTGGCACATTATTATGTTGTAGAACAAGCGTATATGGCTCCATAAAGTTTGATCATTGTTTGAACAACTCTAGTATAGAGTGCTGTAGACTTGACAAAGATTCGAACCAATGCACAAAACCAGATCTCGAAGTCGACTTTTCCATACAAAAGCTGAGTCGACTTCGAGCTCTGCTAACGACACTCCAGGGTTCAAACAAGCTAACCTTACATCATCTCTAAATCAAAGTTATGCAATCTAAATGCTAACAATGTAGGCTCTAGAGCAGTGGTGGGCAACCTTTTCTTTCCGCTGAACTGCTTGCTTTGCTAGCCTCGACCAAAACCGCACACGATACTGCACACGTTATTAAGGTGTTCAAATCCATGCAATCTGTACCTTAGAATTGGCCCATGTACGACATAAGTCTTTCTTAACCTTTCCGTATGATCTGTTACTACCGCACACATGCTGCCCAACACTGCACTACAGTAATGATTTGGATGCCTAAATAATATGAAATTTACCCAAAAATTTCCATCCCTTGACCCCTAGCGTGAGAGAACAGGACAGTGAACGCAGGAAAGTAAAATTGTATCTTTCATTTTCTCTCCCTTCATCTTCCACTTTAATGTGGTGGGTTCATGAAATAAGATGTTTGTTAAAAGCTCAACTCTCTTCTTTATTATCTTGTAGATTTCTATCCCTTAACGAAATACCGAAAAATAAAAAGAAACGTTTAATGGAAAAGCCATAAATAATGGCCATAAATGTCAAAATATTCGATACCCTTCACTTAAATATATTTATTCATGCTTTCTTCTCCTTCCTCGACCGCATGTTCATATATTTATCTTTTTATATCGGTTCCATACCGAATATGTGTGTATATGGTCCGAGTTATACTACACATGATGCTCTAGTCATGATAATAATCTTTACTTCTATTTCATAAGTGCCAAAAGTGTTGGACATAAGATGTAAAATAAAAAATTCATTTTCAGTAAGTTTTATTATTGCTGTATGTACAGTTCTATTTACTAGAATGTGCTTCAATGTCAAGAAATATTGAAAATTTATTTGAATTTTATTGGATGTTATGAGGATGTCTTTTTATGAATTGGACATCTTAAGTTGAGTTTTAGTGCTCTTGATTTGTTGTTGTTGTTATGAGAATGTTTGGACATCTTTGGATAGGCATTGGAGATGTTGGAAGTATTGCAATTTGTCATGTCAATGTCATGCCATCTTGGTGCATGATTTTGGATTAAATAATCAACTTGTGCTATTTGGGTATGTGGCTTCAATGTTTGAAAACAGCCGTGGTCGAGGTTGCTAGTCAATAATCGTAATGGTCGCAGCTTTCATCACTGGATTGTATTGACAGTCTTCATCACAAGAAGGTCTGCTTGGTTTAGAGTGAAGTTAAACAAGATATGGCTATGATCATGTGTCATAAGTAGTGAAATCTCTCTGAAAATGCTTTGAACATCTATGACCTAATGGTTAAGCTCTAGAACAGAAATTAAAAATCTTCATTCTAGTGAATTTGTGGGTTCAAATCCCAAAAAGTGCATACTTTACAGAAATCATAATAAAAGACTCAAAATATAGGATTCTTAAGACGCAATCGAAGTTAAGGACAGTGAGGCGTCGTGACTGACTCGAGGTCAAATTTCGCCGTCCTTCAAGACTGACTCGAAATCAGGCCTCACAGTCACTATGGATTGCCTTTAGGTCAAGTCTCACAGTCCCTCGAGATTGACTGCGAGATTAGGCCTCACAGTCCCTCAGGAATGATTCGAGGTCAGACTGCACAGTCTCTCGGGATGAATTTGAGGTCAGGCCCGACAGTGCCTCGAGATTGACTCCGAAATCAGATCTCATAGTCCTTCGTGATTGACTCGATGTCAGACCTCACAGTCCTTTGAGATTGACTGTCCGTCAGGATTGACCATCCGTCAGGACTGACTTGAGTTCAGGCATAGCAGTCCAATGATTCCTAATCAAACCCTCTCCTAATACATAACATCGACAATACAAGAACACATTTAACCAAAAGCAATTATAAGTGAAACACGAGTAATTCTCCCTCCACCAAACAGACAATAATAACAAAGTAAATTATATTTACAATAAAAAAAAAAAGAAAATCTTTCCCCTTATTTCCAATGTATCCAATGCTACATCCCAAAACAATAAAAATGAAATCATGTTAAAAAATAAATAAATTGTTCTTGTTGAAGCAAGGAAAGAAAGCAAGGAAGTAGAAAAAAAAATTAAATGACTATAGCGGATATGGTTTTGTGGAACACATGCAATGGAACAGCTGAGCAACTTTATAGCTCTCAGCGTGCGAATTCAAAGAAGATATTTGAAAAGCTTGCAATTATGATTAACTCGAAAGCGAAATTAGATCAAAATTTTTTATTGTCTTTTGAATAGGAACTGAATGTCTAGTGGGAAATTAGAAGCGATTCATTGTCTTGCAATTTGGATTTTTGTTTATGCCTTTTTTTGTTGTTGATGACTCTTTATGTCTTTCTAGGAGTTGATTTATTTAGATGAATTTGGATTTTAACCTTGATATCCGCAAACCATAGTTGGCAGGACTATGATGTCCGAGTTCCACTTTTTTGGGACTCCAGTGGAGTTCGGACTTTGTGAAGTCGGATTGTACTGTAAAGTGCTCTGTAAAGCGATGTAAGCATAACAACAACTTTCCATGTCAATCTTCATTCCTGAAATACCCTCCAAGTACACAATTCATCATAAATCCTCAATAATTCTACTAAAAATTCCGAAAATCCTACACAAAAAATCCAGCAAAGAGCATCAACATCCCAAACAACAATGATCACAAAAAAGCAGCAAGCATCTCTCTGGCCTCTCAATAAACATAATATTTTAAATGCCTAACTCAAAATGAGATTTTTTTATATATTTTTATTCCTATATTTCCCTTAGTGCTATTATAGAGCTCTCATGTGGCACATCCGTAATTTTTTTTAATAGCCTGAATTTTTAGTAGAATTAAATTAAATTCCTTTATATACACTGTAATTAAAAATGAGGATTTTTAATATTGAAGAATTTCCGTTATTCTCGTTATTTGAATTATGTAGTATTGTTTTTTTATTTCAATAGTAACTTGCTATAAAACTTTTTAACGTCCTTTTTAATTTTGAACTGAATAGCGTAAAGACGCGAAACTGCACTTTTTCTCCTTTTTTACTGAAAAAGATTTTATTCTTCTCGTTAAAGTGAGAGATAGTGCATCGATATTTTTGATAAAACCCTACAAAAGTAAGAAACATTTGGAAGGTTTTAATTATATTTTGTATTAAAATTCTTTAATCTGTAGGTGATTAAATCACACCAAATTTATTAAATAATAAATCGAGCCGATTGTTAGAAATCGAGCGGAAGCTTACAACGCAGAGTTTTTTTACTGAAGATTGATTAGGCAGGAATTGTGAATCCGGCTCAGTGACTCAACTATCAGCCTACTTAACAGCTAAAGTCAACAGGACAGGCAGTAACATTTTGAGGAGATTGAAGGACATCAGAAGTTGAAGAATTTTGAAGGTGATAAGAGTGATTTAGTCACGAAAATAATGGTATGTTGCATTATGTACTCACATTAAAATTTAATCACTTTTGGCTAAGTGATATATAAGTGAATTAAGAAAAAGACAGTGAAACCAAAAAAAGAGACATAAGTAAATGAAAGATAAGGTTAGCTGGATCTAGAAACAATTGTGTTTTTCTATTGTCTCTATTCTAAATCTATTGTGTCTATTGTATCTATTGTGTCATTCTATTGAAAATTATGCGCCAAAAAAATCAGTCATTATTACTATAAATATATACAAAGAAAAAGAGGATCCAGCGATAAGGACCTCAAATAGCGGACAAGCGATATAATTACTGAGTGAAAAAACATATGCTTTTTTAACGATTGATAATTTAATTCTAAGAGACACTTTATTGCTTGATCTATAAATTCTCGTCCTTCGTTCTATTACTATGAGTTATTTTATCTTGTGCTAAAATCCCGAAATTCCAATTTTATTGCTGGATTTGCGTTATATGCTTGAGGATCAAGTATATGGTATTTATTAAATAGGCATTTTGCTTCGTGAACTGTTTTAAAATTTATGAAAGTTAAAGAAATGAAAGATATGCAAGGAGGGTGCGAAAAATGTGAGAAGCCATATGAAGGCAAGCTTAGAGCTGCAAAATGCGGGTTCCCTTCTTGTGTAAAATGGGTACATGAACCTTGTGCAGATACAGGTCAAGTTTCTAAATCTGGGTTTTGGTTTTGTAAGACACATATAGCTAAAATTCCTAATGAACAGAGGGTTCAAAGCCCTAAAAAGAAAGTGATTGTAAAAGAAAGAGATGAAATTAAAAATCCAGTAGAATCTATCAAAAGAAATCCAGATGGAGAAATAAATAATCAGGAAATGTCAGGAGATAAGAGTCCCAATGAATTAGATAATTTAAAGCTTCCAAAGGCATCCCATTTGATTTCTACTAAAGATAATCCGATTAATATTGAAGGATTAAAAAATGTTAATGAAAAAATAGTTCCATATGATGATGGTGAGGAAGAAAATCCTTTCGCCAACTTTAATTGCGAATCATGTCAGGGAAAATTTACCAAAAAATGTAAAGGAGTTCTGTGCATTAACTGTAGATCCACATATCATGAGGCATGCTTAAATGAAGCCGAATTAGAATGTAAAAAGAACTTCAAATTTACCTGTCAACATTGCATTCAAGACAACATTAGATTAGAAGAAGTAAGCAAAAGGCAAGAAAGAGATATGAAAACTGCTCGAAATAATAAAGTAGAGAAAGATAATTTTTTTAATCCAAGAAAACGTAGCGCGATTAGGTCAAGTACAATGAAAAAAATAAAAGAAAAAAATTTAGAAAATCTTTGGGGCAGTTCTAGTTCCTCTTTGAGTTCTGATGTTGAAGATGAAGAAGAGATAATCAAGTTGTATGAAAAATTTAAAAAAATTTTAAAATCGCGTAGAAATGAATCGAAATTAAAACATCGAAATTCTAGTGACAGTCAAGACAGTGGAAGTGATTTAATGGAAATGAGTCAAAATGAAGCGATGATAACTTTATTGAAGTCAACTCAAGAAGATAGATCAAGAAGTAAATTCGAAAATCTTCCTATAGTAGAATGTGTAGATACCAAGTGGTCGGTGTTTTTTGATTTGTTTGCACAATCCCGTAAATTATTTTCCGATTCCGAAAACATTTTGAGAATACAAAAGTCAATCAAATGCAAAGAAATTTTGGACATAGGCGGAATAAACTTATTCGATCCTAGGGCTTACTGGCTAGCTATTAAGTTGATAGATAAACGTTTAAGTCAATCTTATAATCTTTTGAATAGGGAAACAGCCGAAATAATAAAATTAAAAAAATTAAGATACGAGAATGATTGCAAGAAAACCATAGAATTTATCAACCGAATTGTAAATTATAGTTCAATTATTGAAAAATATGGCAGTCGCAAACATGCCACAGATGACCGTGTGATTTCTCACATAGGTAACATTATGCCAAACAGTATGTTGAACGGGTGGCACAAATTGAAATCCCGATTAGAAGGCAAAGACACTACTGTGTCTATTGCACATGTTGCTGAATATCTCAGTAAACAAGTCGCTTATTTAACTTCCAAAATGCAAGCCGAAGAGCTTGATCCATGGAAAGAAAACAACCATCTTAATAAACCCTTTAAAAGAAGTGAATTTAATAGCAAGAGAACATACAACACATTTTCCAGCAACAGTACGAATCCCATTTCTTCAGAGTCCACTGATAATAATTGCTGGTTGCATAAGTCTAGAGGACATTCTGCTTTTCGTTGTAGTAAGTTGTGGGAATTGTCCGGCAAGGAAGTCTCAGACTTAGCAAGGAAAAATAACATATGTACCTTTTGCGGTCACAAGAAGCATAAAGATTGTCCTGCTGCCAAGAATTTAAATTGTAAGATTGAGAACTGCAATTTTAAGCATCACATTCTTTTCTGTTATAAAAGATTGGGAAAAGGTAAATCACAGGGTTTCCAAAGAAAAAATTACGTGAAAAGGGGCAATTATCGAAACTTCGAAAATAAGGAAAGATCCAAGAGATCCTTTGAAAAATCTGAAACAAATTCTTTTCATCGTAAAGATGACAGAAATAAAGAGTCAAGTTCGAGAGAAACAGATGAAAGTGAGATTGAAATTCCCAACAGCAGCATGTATATTAATAATCCACCCAAGTCAATTAGAATCAGACCTAGTAAAAAAAATTCAGTAGTTTTGAATCCAGAATCGCATAAATTAGGGTACCATGCAGGAGCTGATAATACTTTCGATTCATTCTCTCATGTTAGTAAGGATAAACAAACTTCTTCCTGTATTTTGGGGGTTTTGGTGGTCAACTTTATAGAAAATGATGAACATGTTCCCTTATTACTTGACAGTGGCAGCACTGTGAGTATTATCGAAGAGAGTCTAGCAGATAGATTGGAAATAAAAGGCCTATGGCACCCGTTAAGAATGAATTGGTCCAGTAATATGAGCCGAGTAGATTACTCGTCCAGAATTATAAAAGTAAAAGTTTCCTCGATTAAAAGAAACAGCAAAGAGTTCGACTTATACTTTAGAACGGTTAAAAACCTCAACATGCACGAACAGCCATTCGATGCAAAAGAAATTTCGGATCTTTATCCTCATTTAAACTCATTATCCTTATCTTCGTATAGTCGGATATATGGAATAATTGGTCTGGACAACCTTTGGTGCTTCGATCAGCAAAAAGTCTTTAAACCTAAAAATTGGGTTCCAAGTGTCCCATATGGCGTAAGGGTACCTTTGGGTGATATAGTGATGGGAAATTTAAACCAGTTGGTTGATATATACAATTATTTAAATGGAAACGATGTTAATGTCAGTAATCATGTAGCATTCTCTATATCATATAATCAATTGTTAACAGATGAGGAAATTAGAGAGTTGGCCTGACTAGAAGAAAGATTTTTAGGCACTGACTATAAAACTTTTAATCCAGAAGAAAATGAAAAATTTGAAGAGAAGTTGGTGCTGGAAAAATTAGAAAAAGGTGTTAAAAGATCTGATAATAGTATTAATTATGAAGCTCCTTTGCTATTTAAAGACGACAATGTCATACTTCCTACTGAACAATCCTTCAAGATTGCATTCAGAAGATTATTAATTTCTGAAAAAAATTCCATTAAAAATAATAAGTTAAACGAATGTATAAATCAGGTGGACAATTTGTTGATCAAGGGGTATGCGGAAGTGGTGCCTAAGAAAGAATTACATGTTCCAGATAAAAAGATTTTCTACATCCCAACATTCTTTATAAGTCCAAAAGGGAAACGTACTAGATTCATTTGGGACGCGGCCACTAGGGTCGAAGGCAAATCCTTGAATGATCATTTATTAAGCGGCCCAAACTTATACACCAATTACTTGCAAATAATGTACCAAATGAGGGAGCGTAAATATTTAATCAAAGGCGATTTGATGGAAATGTTCCATCAAATATTCGTCCGAAAGGAAGATAGAGATTGCCTTAGGTTTTTGTTTCGCCGTTCGCCACAAGAAAAGGTTCAGGTTCTTAGAATGAAAGTTTTAATTTTTGGGGCAAAAAGTAGTCCAATTATTTCACAATTCGTTAAGAACAAAATTGCACGTGAACATTCAGAATCTCATCCAGACGCTGCAAATGTCATCATTAATAGCACTTATGTTGATGATGTAATCACATCAACAGATGATTTAGAATTTGGGAAGACACTAATTCAAGACATAAGAAATATTTTGAAATCTGGAGGTTTTGACTTAGTGAAGTTGAGAGGAAGTAATGATGACATCTTATCACTTGTCCGTCAAAACCTTACAGAAGAAGATCTTAAGAATGATAAATTGTTCAGTCTAGAAAATCAAGAGAAACTTTTGGGCTACCTAGTCGATTTTGAGTCCGATGTATTAAAATTAGCTTTAACATTCGATAAAATTCCCGAAAAAATCATTAATTGCGAGCAGAAGCCCACAAAAAAACAGGTCCTACAACTCGTCATGTCCATTTTTGACCCAATGGGTATTGCAGAATTTGTCACATCTAAATTTAAGTTGATTTACCATTGGTTGAACAAAGATAATTATGAATGGAACCAAATTCTAGAAAATAAATATTTCAGCTCATGGAAAAAATGCTTGTCATGGCTTAAAGACCTTCCAAAATTAAGTATTCCTCGGTTGTACTCATGCAATATGTCAGATGCAAAAATAAAACAGTTAATTGGGTTTGGAGATGCAGGCACTGAAATGCTTTGCACCGTTATATACATAAGACTTCTTGATAATAAAAGAAACCAGATAGGTTACAGATTTATTTGCTCAAAATCCTACACGGTCCCACTTAAACAATCCAGAACCGTCCCTGAACTTGAAGTAGATGTTGCATCTAAGCTTGCTAAATTGATAAGTGAGGTTGAAAAATTTCACAGAATTAAATTCGATGAGAAAATATATTTCACCGACAACGCTGCTGTAAGGGAATGGATTATTAATGGGGCAAGAAACCCAAAAGTATATGTAGTAAACAGACTTAATAAAATTCGTGGCCTCTCAAATCCGGAAGATTGGTATTGGGTGCCGACAAACTTGCAACCTGCAGATTATGGAACTAAAATGAGCTCAATTCCCACAATTTCCCCCACGAATGAATGGTTTCACCCACCTCTCTTCCAAATACCACAAAACGAATGGCCCACTATCGAGTCTACCATTGATACTGTATTAACGCACGTTGAACTTGATGAAACTGAATTTACGCCCTCATTTTTACATCGATTTTCTTCTTTTGATAAATTAATGCAAGCTGTTATGAAAATACTCGAATGGCGATATAGAATTCAAATAATGAAAATAAATAAAGAGATGGGTAATATCCAAGAAATAAAGACTTCTATCACTAGAAATTCCAAAAAAGAATCTACAAAAAAATTGGAAAAGTTGAGGGATGAAAAGAAAGCATTATTAGATTATATTCTTAGAAATAATGACACGTATCGTAAAGTTGAGTTTATGATTATTAAAATGGCACAACACGAATCATACTCGCACGAATTAAATTGTTTAATAAATAATAAACCACTAAAAAATCCAACCCGTTGTATAAGTGGCTTCCCTATATTGATGAAAATGGAGTGATGCGCGTCCAATCAAGAATTACCGATAACGAAAGAAATAGAGAAAAATTTTCATTAGATAGAATTAATCCCATCATATTACATAGAGATCATCATTTAACCCGACTTATAATTCTTAAATATCACCAGTCCCAAGCACATCATAACGTGAAAACGGTAGTGGCAAATTTGTTGCAACGATTTTTTATTCTTAAGATCAAAAGCACGGTGAATAAAATCATAAAACATTTTTGCACAAGATGTAAAATAACAAATGCCAAACCTGAAATACCATTAATGGGTGACGTCCCTGACGTTAAACTAGCTATGCACTGTAATGTTTTTTCAAATGTGATAATTGATCTACTTGGACCTATTCATGTAAAAGGCACCAGATTTGTCTCATACAAGAGATATATATTAGTTTATTCTTGTCTCACAACGAGAGCTTTGCATCTGGAACTAATAGAAAATTTAGAATCACATGCAACTTTAAGAGCGTTACAAAATACCTTTAATTTAAGAGGAGTTCCAAGCAAAATATTTTCTGATAATGGAACGAATTTCGCTGGAGGCAATAAGATATTACAGGATTGTCATCAGAAATGGAATCAGCAGTTGATCGAGAGAGGAGTTATAATTCACCCAATTCAGTGGTACTTTTCCCCACCAAGAACCCCACATATGAATGGGTCAGTCGAGCGCGTTGTGGGTCTCGTAAAAAAGGCTCTAAAATGTATAAAAACATACGTAGACATGAAACATTCTCTGTATGATGATTTTGGATTGAAATCTGTATTATGTGAAATCATTAACATTATTAATAGTCGTCCAATTGAAATTCTTACAGGATATGATGGACAACACACTTTCCTAACTCCAAATTTTTTTATAATGCACAGACAAAATGCTCAAACAGTCCCACCAAATTGCAAAGTTCCTAAAACATTAACTCAACAATGGAATGATATCAAAATGATTTCCAATATTCTTTGGGAAAAATGGCTAAAATTTTATTTCCCAATGCTAATGGCAAGAGAAAAATGGGTGGATAGAAAAAATCCACTACAAGTTGGCGATATAGTGATTACAGCAGATCCTTCAATCGCTAATTCATGGAGATTAGGAATCATTCAAGAAGTTGTAGAAGGCTCAAAAGAGCAAGTAAGAAAAGTCACTGTGCGACTTGGAAAAAATAAAAGTATAGAAAAAAATTCACTGAAAAATAATAGAAGTATAAAAAAGGCATATACAGAAGAGATTGACACAATTGTTATTCGCCCAGCAATAGCCGTCGCGAAAATAAATATAAATTAATAATGTTAAAGTAGCAAAGAAACAATTATAGCAATAATGACTAATAGCAAAACATTGGGAATATACATAAAACTAAAGTTAAAACATAAATCTTGGTAAATCTTAAGATTAACGATAAACCAATGTTTAATCCTGAAAAGTTACGCTAAACCAATGTTTAATCCTGAAAAGTTACGCTAATCCAATGTTTAATCCGCAATTTTAACTTAAATCCAATGTTTAGTCCAAAATTTTATGTTTAATCCAATGATTTAAGAAACTTGATTTGATTTAATTGTGACATCATGAGATTGTATAAGATATCCGATGTTTAATCAGATAATTTGAATGCTGACTAATTTTGCATAAAATAATAAAATTAAAACATAAACAAAAAAATTCTAAGCTTAGAGAGAAAAAAAAAAAATTTATATATATTAAAGAAGTAAGCGCACTTCATTGATTTCCTTTAACTTACGGCCATAAGTTAAATAGGGAGATGTCCCGTCACACTTTTTTAATGATATTTGATACGAGTGACCATCTGCACCACCGAGTGGTAATTTTATTCACACTGAGTGATACTAGTAAACATACAAAAAGAGATTTAATAGCTTTCCGGAAAATAGTCAGAAAATTAATGCTGACATTTGAAGATTCACATGAGTGAATCATATATATAATAGCAGCTATGATTCAAATTATCATGAAGTAACATTTTGAATGATTGACATCACATTGTCAGGAAAATAACATAGGATAGTTTTTTTTTGGAGAAATGGATTAAGCGGTGGATTTTCTTGTTACATAAAAAATCATTAATCGTTAACAAAACGAAATAAAAAAAAAAAAAAACTGAAAAAAAAAAAAAAAAAAAAATTTAATTATAGCATGCTTCGACATGAGTTCATATTCAAAATATATAAGTAAACATCGTTAGAGATGAATTTTTCTTTCTATATTCAATTTCAATTATATTTTCAGGAGAATCACAATCAGAAAAGACTGATAAAATTCATCAGCCTCCCAACAAGAAGGAATGTGAAAGATTTCGTCAGCAGTGTATGTAGGAGGTTGAAATTCACCAGTTCCAGCTACAAGGACATTAATGGAATATTTGTCGAGCCTCTAGAGAATAACAGATATCATTTGCATTTATACGCACGAAATGATAAAATTAAGGATGAGCTGAGAGCACTAGCAAAGAAAACGTCAGATGAAAACTATTTGTCTTTGGAACTGAACAAAGTAAATCACCTATTCATCTTACCTCCATTCAACAACGTGACTTATCGTGTACATCCAATTGACAGAGGTCATGAGGCTTTTGAAAAGGTTGTCGAGTACAAAACTGGAGTAAGGCAGACGATTATGGATGTTATGCTTTTATTAGACCCTCAAAAGTATAAAGTGCTGTATATTGTATGTAATAGAGAACGCACATACATCCATTTTACGGAGGGAACGGACGCCATTGAAGCAATCGATGTTCTACGAAGAAATAGAATAGTGGCAACGTTCGCCAAATGCGTTGCCTCCATTGATTATGTAGAGAATACAGAGGAGGATGTCGAAATGTCAATTGCACAGACACAGCCAACTCGTCTGAACAACATTCAACAATCAAGAGTTCGTCGAATAGATCGTAGCATACAAGTCCGTAATTCTCAGCAAGTATATAGGCTCAAGAATCGTCGAGTCCAGAATCGTCATGGTCATTTTAATCCTCCAAACAATTTTAGAGCAAACAATTCGAAAACAAGGTTCATCAAAGTGGAAGTCCCAGCGTATGTCAATCAACATCAATACGAAATAAGGCTTGTGAGAAAGTAGTCATCCTGAATCTCTTGCTGGCGGCTGGAATGTAATTAAAAATGAGGATTTTTAATATTGAAGAATTTCCGTTATTCTCGTTATTTGAATTATGTAGTATTGTTTTTTTATTTCAATAGTAACTTGCTATAAAACTTTTTAACGTCCTTTTTAATTTTGAACTGAATAGCGTAAAGACGCGAAACTGCACTTTTTCTCCTTTTTTACTGAAAAAGATTTTATTCTTCTCGTTAAAGTGAGAGATAGTGCATCGATATTTTTGATAAAACCCTACAAAAGTAAGAAACATTTGGAAGGTTTTAATTATATTTTGTATTAAAATTCTTTAATCTGTAGGTGATTAAATCACACCAAATTTATTAAATAATAAATCGAGCCGATTGTTAGAAATCGAGCGGAAGCTTACAACGCAGAGTTTTTTTACTGAAGATTGATTAGGCAGGAATTGTGAATCCGGCTCAGTGACTCAACTATCAGCCTACTTAACAGCTAAAGTCAACAGGACAGGCAGTAACATTTTGAGGAGATTGAAGGACATCAGAAGTTGAAGAATTTTGAAGGTGATAAGAGTGATTTAGTCACGAAAATAATGGTATGTTGCATTATGTACTCACATACACTTTGTCCTACTCTTTAGGGATGTGCTTTTTTTATGAGCTTGTGTGTGCTCCGAGTAAATCCTTTTTTTGGGAATTCAATTCTATTATGCTTGATTATTTTTCAGTTCAATTCCAAAAAAAACGTTCGACTTTTATTGAATTTGGATTCAACGTTGATTAAATTTAAGGATTTTTATTCAGTCATGAATGGAAATAAAATTTAGAAAAAAAAAAAAATTCAATTAAAAGCGGTAAAATCAAAATTGTTCAAAATGTACATTGGAGTCACTCCCGCCCCATACATGCCTACCCTACACATATTGACATTACTAAAATGAAAATTTTTCAAAAAAAAGAAAAATCGAGTCAATTTGTACAAATAATATTATTTAACGCCTGAATGACTTTTCATCATCCTGTACGATATAATAATAAACATTGTCGGTTTTATATGTGAATGGAAGTAGGGGAGTAATTTGGGGAAATACGGAAGCGCATTTCTAGTCGAAAGAATTGAGATACTGGTCCTATCTAGCACCTTTCTGATAGTATTGCGTGCGATTCGCTTGAGATGGGCAGGTCATGTATACAGAAGATCAAGTGACGCCTCAGTCCTTAAGGTAACTACTTCAGATTTTGTGGATGGCAAAGTTCGCGAGGAAGGCCGAAGAATTCCTGAATTGGATAGTTGAAAAGTTGAAAAGAACGCTATAGTTCTTAATATCACGAACTGGAAGATTTCTAAGAATAGAGCTGTCTTTAGACATTCTCTATGCTCATCAATGGCCCCTCGTGCGTCCAAGCCAATAAAGTAAGTAAAGTAAAATTCTATCTAGGCTATGGCCTTCGACAGATTGTTAATCTGTTGGGATATAGGAGCTTTTTTATTTTTTTATTAATGCAGTCTATTTCTTTGGTTGTCATTATAGATTCCAAACCAGATCTCTCATTGATTTTTTTGAGCTTGTATTAAAGAATGATGTCTTGTTAGATCAACGCACTCTACCAGCACTCTGTATTAGGCTAGGCATCATTTGACTATATCACACTATGTGACTTGGATTAATCGGTTTCAATGCAAGATCGTGAGGCTGATATATGGTAAAATTAAGTTAGAAGCGACTAAGGACACATGTATTACGTTTTCATCACTTTTATACGCCTTCTTATATCTTATAGCGTTCAATTCCTCGAAAAAGTTGAATAAGATAGCTATAGTAGCTTTTTTGGCTAACTCAAATCATGAAGTTATCATAAACTCAAATAATATTCGAATAGTTTTACGCTACACGTATAAAAGTCGACTGTGCATGACATAGACAATTCTTGTCATATCTCAGACTTGCTTTTAAACAAGTTGCATCCTACAGCCTCTGTAGAACCTCTGATTACTAAAGAGTTACTATTGTGGTCGAGTTTATTATGTTTTATCTAATTTACTTCAGCCAAAATAAAACCGTAGCCATTAAGAGAAATTAAACTTGAATATAAATTCATTAAAATTGCATTACATCCTAAACTTCATAATTTGAACAATTCTAATGCTTCCCCAAATTAACCAGCATTTACATAATTTCTATTTCACTTACTTCAATTATATTCCCAAAAATTCCACCACAACAGCCATAATAAATCCCCTCTCTAAAATACACGATGCACTTCGTAATTTATAAACATTTTGCATTCAAAATCACTGACCGTCCAATTTTCTGTGCTCACTGTCGAAAATATGAAGCCTGACATAATCGAAAAAAAAAGTTGCTTTTGAAATTATATACAGGTCATAAAAATTCATCATTTTTGGATAGAATGTGAAAAAAGTGTATCCAATGACCTATAAAAAGTCCATTTTCATTGTTATGTTTATTTGCATCGTCTATGACGAAGAAGAAATTTTAATGATCCTGTAGTTTTGGACATGCATCTCTCATGCTGTATATAGCCAGAGTGTGTGTGAGCTTGAAATCTAGTTCCACAGAATTAAAATGAAAATCATGCAAAAATTTTTTCTTGCCTTTTGTGTTTGCTAGTCAAAAAAAATCACTTTTTTTGATTATTTCGGTGCAGTCCATGCAGAAACGAAAAGGAACAACATTTTTTTGGAGCAAATTAGAGATGTCAATACAAATACCCAAATACCCAAATATTTGGGGTATTTCGTACTATTTGGGGTACCCCAAATATTTGGGTGTAAACCCAAATATATTTGGATCTGCTTTAAATTATCACTTTTTAGGTACTTAAATACAAAATTCATTAAATTTTTGATTTTACCAGTGAAATTTATCGTGAATTTTTTTTACTAATTTGATTTTAACTTCATATTTTGAAACATAAAGCCTAATAAGCTTACATCAATAAAATTTGTCAATCATAAAGCTAGCATAGATATTTATATTGAATTTAAGTTATATTTAAGTGTTTTTTGATACATAATCTAGGCCGAAAGTAAAGTAATGTTGCATAAATTCAGCCTTATCATTATTCAGACACGATAGGCAGAAAGACAAGGAGATAATTATATTTCTGTATATAAATAATAGAAGAAAAAATCTTTGAAAATATAGTTTTGTTGATCTGTATGAGACAAATATGTTCATCAAGAATTTGAAAATCTATTCAAGAATCTGCTGTCAATGTCTGTTTTAAACATCTCTCGTGGGTACAACGGTAAAAATGGGTACAAGAGTTAAAATAATTATTAGATTGACTTTTTAATTTTAATTAAACTAAGTTGCGAATGTCTTTTCCAATAATGAAACAATGCAATGACTATTATTTGAGAACATTTTTAAAAAAAAACTTTTTGAAATTGTCCATTTTTCTACTTTTTAGACCAAAATTTTTTTAAAAATATTTGTACAAATATTTGGGGTTTACTATTTGGGTATTTGGGTATTTGTACAAATAGTAAAAACCCAAATAATTGACATCTCTAGAGCAAATGTTCGAGGCACGTCCAAGAAACTTTTTTAAAAGTCCAAACTTTTCGTGCATTCTTTAATTTTTTTTGTGAATATTTCTACTGACTCACTTGGTGCTGATTATTTTGATGAATGCTGTTGATGATTCTTATAGGTATGAAGATGTTGGAACTCAACTTTTAGAGACGAAGGTGTTGAAACTTAGCTTCAGTTTAGGGATGACAGCTTGCTAGTCCAAAGCATCCTGAATTAACTAGAGCTTCTTCTGACTCAGCCCTACTATTTGACTCAGGCTTGATAGTCCACACTCCTAGAAGGTGATGTTAGTACATGGTGGGTCGGAGACCATAGATCACAATTGATCTGTTCGTCCACCAAAGTAAGTAAGAAAGGTGCTGGAATTATAAATTGACTGAGATTTTCTAGATGACAATCCTTGGAAATTTAAGGATATTTCAAATTGATGTCATATCAAGTTTTAGCATATTTTTGTTTATACAATCCAAATTTGATGTCCATCCTTTATTTTTTCTATTTTAATCCTGCACACATCAGCATTAAAGCAGCCAAACATCCTTTGTCCCTTAGAAAATTATTTAATACCATCGCCGACATGTTGTACAAGATTTTGGATCCAAATTATAGCTTCATTAAGATTTTTCAGCCTTATTAGAAGCAGCATATCCATACATCCCAGTTTTTGCATCTTTCATACCCCAACAGCATAGTCCATCCACTCCAATCCTCATAAAACCACTCAAATATCCTAAATAGACACTCAATGACAATCGTCGCTTGTCTTTCTTTATGGAAATCATGGAATATATGGATTTTTTGGTGGAATCCATGGAATCCATGGAAATTATGGATTAATTCGTGGAATCCATGGATTCGATGGATTTTTCCATGGATTCCATTGAATCTATAGATAAATTTGTAGAATTTATTGATTCTGTGGAATTTGTGGAATCCGTTGAATCTATGGAATCCATGGATTCCACAAATTCCACAAAATCCATGGAATCCATAGTTTCTGCCAGATGATCCACTCCCTTTACATGCCCAGCTTTCCATAAAAAATTTCCATAAAGTCCGAAACAACTGATGGGCGCATGAAATTTCCAAAACGCTCACCATAATTTTTCCTTGTACAAACAGTCCGGAAAATTTGACGAACATTAGAATAAATAGTAATTTTCCATTTTTGATAATGAAAACCCAGAATTTTCCAGAAATTTTGAAGTAATTCTATAAATCGTATAAGTAAAAATCAATAAAAAAGGTAAATATAATTTAAGGATTCTATTTTAGAATTTTTTTTTAATGATTAGTTCATTATATTCCACAATCCATGGATTCCATGGATTCGATGGATTCCACAAATTGCATAGGATCAACATATTCCATAAATCAATCCATAGATTCTATGGATTCCATGGAAAAATCCATCGAATCCATGGATTCCACGAATTAATCCATAATTTCCATGATTTCCATAAACTTTTCCATGGATTCCACAAATTCCACAAAATCCATGGAATCCATAGTTTCTGCCAGATGATCCGGACTCGGCATGTAAATAGTAACAGAGTGACCTGATGCAGCACTTTTAGGTACTGAGAAGCTGATACCGAGTAGTTGCTAGGTTCAAAAGCTGTTAAGTCCAGAGAAGTATATTCCCAGTTTGGGGTCCGTTCACTTATTATGTAACGCTTTTAAAGGGGCGGATTGAGTTTGAACAATAATTAAACGATGCCAATGTCACCCATTGGCTATATTGTCCATTAAGGGACATCGACTAGCTTCTAATCATCCTGTCCGCTTGCCAATCTTATAGACAACATTTCAGCACATGCCAATCGAGTTTCCTATCCAAAAAATATTCAAATTTCCTCAGTTCCACAGCATCCATTTCCAAAATTCAACAATCTTCTCAAATTTCCCTAAGGGACAGCTCCTGCGAAATCCAGTACACAAAGTAATAAGAAGACGACAACATGACAAAAGAATTTTCAGGCCAGTAATTTTTACTCGCGACTTTGTTCAACGCACTTAAATTAAACATTGAAAAGTTTTTGTCTTTTGTTCCTCGACTTCCTGTTAATCCTCAACCGTGTCATATTCTAAGAAGGTAAAGACAATTTTTTATTGTAGTCACGTTTTAAAATAATTTTATGATAATGTGGAATCCTATTAACGCAACACTGCCTCAATACCTTTTCAATACTTAGTCACTAACACATACCAGCCATGTCTAGTTGATTTGCAATTTTCATCATCTCACGTGTTTTTATAATGATTCTACCTCCATTCTCAACGTCTGTGCCTTTTTTTATATATTCTCAAATCGACTTTCATACCAAATAGACTCAGTCACAATGGAAAACATTTCCGTCTCAATAATAGACATACACATACACAGGAATAGATAGAAAGGCATTCAGGTTGACAGTTAGATAACTTATTGAAATTGTATGTGAATATTATCATCATAAATTGATGAGGTATGTGACATTCAAGCAAATATTGATAACGATATTTTGATGGCTGTTAATTCATGTTATTGTTAATGTTCATGCTACATGTTGTATGAAAAGTGATGACAAAAGATATGACAGATAGTGACACACTTACTTGATTTGGTATTTTTGGGGGAAATTGAGAGACATTTGTATCAACTTGCACTCAACTTGATCAATTTCTATCAACTTGCACTCAACTTGATCAATTTCTATCAACTTGCACTCAAATTGATCAACGTGTGTCAAATTGCACTTAATTTGTGTCAACTTGCACTCAATTTGTGTCAACTTGCACTCGATTTGTATCAACTTGCAGTTCATTTGTGTCAACTTGCACTCAATTTGTATCAACTTGCACTCAATTTATATCAACTTGCACCTAATTTGTATCAAGTTGCACTCAATTTGTGTCAACTTGCACTCAATTTGTTTCAACTTGCACTCAATTTGTTTCAACTTGCACTCAATTTGTATCCACTTGCACTCAATTTGTGTCAACTTGCACTCAATTTGTGTCAACTTGCACTCAATTTGTGTCAACTTGAACTCAATATAAGTCAACTTGCACTCTATTTGAATCAACTTGCATTCAATTTGTATCAACTTGGATTCAATTTGTATCAACTTGCACTCAATTTGTGTCAACTTGCACTCAATTTGTGTCAACTTGCACTCAATTTGTATCAACTTGCACTCAATTTGTGTCAACTTGCACTCAATTTGTATCAACTTGCATTCAATTTGTGTCAACTTGCACTCAACTTGTATCAACTTGCACTCAATTTTTATCAACTTGCACTCAATTTGTATCAACTTGCACTCAATTTGTGTCAACTTGCATTCAATTTGCGTCAACTTGCACTCAATTTGTATCAACTTGTACTCAATTTGGATCGACTCGCAATTAATTTGTATCAACTTGCACTCAATTTGTATCATCTTGCAATTAATTTGTTTCAACTTGCAGTCCATTTATATCAACTTGCTCTTAATTTGCATCAACCTGCATTCAATTTGTATCAACTTTTACTCAATTTGTAACAATTTTCCAGCAATCCTCACTCAACTTGCACCTAATTTGTAACAACTTGCATCGCAATCTCACCCATCATTCACTAGAATTCTACAAACGTGCACCAAATTAAAGCTCCATTCAACATTCCACACACAAAAAAAAAAAAATATTTTCATCCAAATTCACAAACTTCAGCAATCAGTGCCATCCATTTAAAAGTTTCCAGTTCCAGACCTCTTCTTCACATCCCATTCACATTACAAATTCATTCAAATATTTAAATTTATATCACTTCTTGTTAGATTACTTCATTTAATGAATAAAATATTACACAGATATCACACAGTGAGCTTGATTTCAACTATAATTTGGTTGTCGAGAGTTGGAAAACTGTGAATAGGGGAAAGATTTATTCATTACAATAACGATAATGGCAATGTGACGATGGGAATGAATTGAAGAGAATTGAGTGAAACTGATGTGAATTAATGAGATAAATTTGGTGATGGTTTTGAGTGGGTGGTTAATGAATTAAATTTTTATGATGACTAATGAGCGATTAAGATAGTCTGTGATTAATATGACAATTTTTATTCTAAAGAATGACTAAACATTTTGAGGTTATGAAGATAGAGATTTTGAAGTGTGGATAAGCTTTAAAATTTTTAGTGCAAGTTGAGTCAAGTTGAGTGCAAGTTGATACAAATTTAGTCAAGTGGAGTGCAAGTTGACACAAATTGAGTGCAAGTTGATACAAAGTGAGTGCAAGTTGATACAAAGTGAGTGCAAGTTGATACAAATTGATTGTAAGTTGAGTCAAGTTGAGTACAAGTTGATACAAACTGAGTGCAAGTTGATACAAATTGATTGTAAGTTGAGTCAAGTTGAGTACAAGTTGATACAAATTGAGTGCAAGTTGATACAAATTAAGAGCAAGTTGACACAAATTGATTGAAAGTTGACACAAATTGAGTGCAAGTTGACACCAATTGATTGCAAGTTGACGCCAGTTGAGTGCAAGTTGACACAAACTGGGTGAAAGTTGATACAAATTATTTGCAAGTTGAATTGTATGTTTAAAAAAACTTTAAAAAAGCTTTAACTGTTACTAAAATATTGATATAAATCCTCCCATCTAGTGTTTCTCTCACTTATTTTTTTCCATACATAATTAATTCCAAAATCAGTTCTGTGGTCATTCATTTTCATTTTCAGTTTTACGGTTTCATTTTATTTGATCGGCAGTGAGATAGTACTGAGAATTGCGACAGTCGGAACTAGCCATGAATCAATTTAGCATAATTCTGTTAATTTCATTTGCAAATATTTTTTCAATTCTTCATTGGTTACGGCGACTGTTACCGCATGATATGGCAACCAAGGACGAACATTGATGATGCATTAAATTGGAATGAAGCTTCCATGACTCAATATTCTACCTAACAATGAAGGAATTGATCCTGCCAAAAAGTGGCGGTTTTGTTTTGGATTCAAAAATGTCAATCGACTTTCGTGGACGGGACACAAATTGAGGCAAGTAAAGTCATTCAATAATGCCATTCAAACTTCATGTCCGATGTCCAGTAACTGGCAGACAGCATATGAAAATGGAAATCAAAAAGTCATGACTGCAGCAATGCCACACGATGAACGAATTCTATGTGACAATGATGACATCATTTATCCCATCAATAATTCACATGTCGTTGATCTCCAATCAATTCCTTTAATGACATTTAAGAGCATTGTCATTGATGGACGTCTAATGACATTAAATGAATTTAAAAACTTACGGTCAATCATTTTTTAAGAACATCGACAATACACAGTTTATTGAGAATGAGGAATGCAGCACCATCAAATGTCAACTATGTCATCAGAGAGGTGATTCACTGCGTCAATAGCTGGACGAGCCATTCTGTCAACCAATTCTACATTGCAGTCAAGCCAATCAAACAAGTTGGACATTGTTGTAATGAATGTGCAGCACTTTTTAAGATGAAATTGCCAAACAGTGAAAGGATGTCGGCTGAGATCAATGGAATTGATCTTAATGATGCGCAAACAGAGGTAAATACCCAGAATTTCTTTGCATTGATGAATATTAAGATTAAAAGAGACAACGGATGTGCAAATAAGTCTTAAATTTTAATTGCCATTGCTATGACTGTTGACTGCTTTGTGCCAAGTCATGTCTAGATTACATCCTGTTTATTAATATTGAACTTCATTCTAATCGGCTGTAGATTGATATCATTTAGCTTCTCAATTCAGCATAAACTAGTATTGATCTATTGATATTTGAATCTTATATCAATAGATACAGTCAGAGTTGTTAATTGGTGAATTTTTGCTGATTATTGGACATAATTGAATATGTTACGGCTAGTCGATTAGTTTATTTAAGGAACAAACGGAAATAGTCAATCCATGCCATCCTTTTAGACAATCCAACCTTCACAAGCATCAAGCAGCCATCTCTGTCATCAACATTTCAATAATGAATTGCATTCTTCCTACTTTTTCCTCATCATCTGCCTTTTTCCTGCCTCGCCTGACTCTCATTAAACTTTTTTCCATTTCCAATTTTCTGTTTACTCAATTTTCATTCATCCATGCCAAAGCAATTCATTTCTATTTGCATAAAGTGAATGATTGAGTAAAAGGGCATAAAAAAGTCAACACAGCATCTACAACTATCAGATTTGAGTTCAATAATTTATTGATTTCTTCTTTTTTGCATCCAGTTCCAATCATTACCCGAAAAATGTTAAAGTAAATTCCCGAAGCTATCAATTCAGCACTTTCAACAGGTATATTGTTGACGAGAGTAAGATCGCTTATCATATCAGTGTCACAACGGAAGTGAATCAACTGTATTTACAGCTCATTATTGTCGATCGATATGAGTATGATGAGCATAGCACACGATTAATGGAATATTTGAGTAAAGATTTGATTTTATAGGCTACAGAGAGGTAACTGGGATGTGACATGGTAACTGGGATGTGATATGGTAACTGAGATGTGACTTGGAAATTGGGATGTGACATGGTAACTGGGATGTGACATGGTAACTGGGATGTGATATGGTAACTGGTATGTGACATGGTAACTGGAATGTGACATGGTAACTGGGATGTGACATGGTAACTGGGATGTGACATGGTAACTGGAATGTGACATGGTAACTGGGATGTGATATGGTAACTGGGATGTGACATGGTAGCCGGGATGTGACATGGTAACTGGGATGTGACATGGTAACTGGGATGTGACATGGTAATTGGAATGTGATATGGTAGCTGGGATGTGACATGGTAACTAGGATGTGAAATTAGGTTCAATAACTTATATTGAATGCTATGCTTTGTTCCTTGATGCAATTAATGCAACAATTGAAACTTATTGAAGCTTTTCCTCAAAATTTCAATTATATTTCAATTTACCATCCTCAAAAGAAGGCACAGCAACACATTCCACCATCCACATTCCATTCCACCACCTACAAAACCCAGGACAACGTCTCAATTCCTTTTCTAATTTTTTACAGACCAATCAAAATTTTTATTTCATCTCTGACTTGCCATTTACGCCTAACGAGAGTGGGTCACGTTCTAGCAGTCATTTTATTCTTGTGACATTGTTTATGACGCTGATTTATATGATCTATTATGATGACAGACACATTCCACACTTGATGGCAAATGATAAGAAATTGTCGCTTTATGCTTCATTCTAACTGTAATATTTGGTCGCTTTGATAATACATCACACGCGAATGAGATGTTGACCTCGACAATGTCAAATTATGATGATGATGACGACGTGCATGGATGCATGGAAGTTGATTTGAATTTTGGAACAGATTAATATTAATCAAGGCCTCAATAATCCAGATATGATGGTGGAGATGCAAAGGATTGAGGAAATGATGAAGATGAGAACAAATTGCATGAGGTGTTGGTAATGGTTGACATAAGATGACATTAAAGGTCTGAGAGACGATATAACCTTGAATTGTAGGGGCATTTAGAACCTTTAGTTGCCATCTCGAGCAACTATGACACCTTATGACCTAGCTCCTTATTGGAGCTACAATTTGTGGCAGGTCATCTTTTGACAAAACCTGACACCTCTACCTGTGATAGATACTTGTCATCGCAACTCTGTTCCTTATACAATACCAACTCAGAAAGCACATGGCATACAAAACGTGGAAAATTCGTATCCAAGTCGGAGTTACTCTGGCTTTACGTGAGCTTTGATCAAATCCACTCCATCGTCAGAGTCTTACCGACCAAATAACACAACCAACAACTGCCAACAACCTACAAGCTTGTCCAATACAAGAAAATCCCATCACACATCCAAAAATTCAGACTTTGTGGATGTCTAATGGTCGTTAATATCACGAACTGGTAGAAGATTTTGATCGGTAGAGCTGTCTTTAAACATTCGTTACGCGCAGCAATTGTTCCTCGTGAGTCCCAACCAAGAAAGTCAGTACATCCAAAAATATACAAAAAACTCTCATCACCTGAATCAAAGACATTAAATAAGCAATAATTAAGTTATCTCATTACATCCCATCCCCCTCTCATCCCACTTTAACCGATATCTCATTAAATCCACAACCGTCTTAATCCCCATGAGTCATTCACGTCTAAGACATGAAATTTTCATTCATGTACAATCACCTTGACAATCATCTGATTAAATTTTCATATCAAAGTAATGAGAAAATGTTCATTATGCAAAATCATGTCAGTAGTTAATTAATGAATGGAATCGATTGACATTATCAAATGTTTGTACGAAGATTAAAAAAAAATTAATTTGTCATTTTGTCAATTACAATTAAGTAAGGAAATTTTCTCTCCTATTTTTTATATCGAATGTCTAATTAAATTAATTATTCATGAGAAATTGCTTATTGTATGAAAATTTGTATTTGAATTATAAATTATTGATTGTACAACACAGTTGTGCTTGATTAATGTGAGAGAATGCTGTCTTGGTAGGTGATGATGTAGTGAAGAGATTTTGGTGGGAAAATTGAGAATTTACAGAGATTTACAAGGTAAATTAAAGGGACCAGATGCCAAACTTTTGAACTGTGGCACTAAGATCATAGAACATATTGTACTAGATCCTTTAAACTTCAAGATTACCGAGAGAATCGAAACACTTGCAAGTTCAACACATAGCAAGAATTCGAGAATGCCATAAGACCTAATGTACCCTACAATGTATCTAGTTAAATATCGTGTGTCGAAGATACTGTCGAGTAATTCAGAGCACACGAACAGAGCTTAGAAGCAGAGCCTAGCACAGAGCAAGACCTTGCAGAACCTAGCAGTTAGAACAGAGTCTAGCAGTGAAATTAAAATAGATCGGGCTCAAATTCTGCTTATATTACATATGTAGTTGAGTCGACTTGAGTCTACTTTTCTATACAAAATCATAATCAACTCTGATCAGCTCTGAAAAAAGATCTTCGAACACTAGACATGACTTGAACTAAAGTAAATCCCTTGTTGGTCTGCTGGTCTACTATCTTTAAACTAATAATTGATATAATTTCTTAAAGATCAATGCATATAGATCATGTGTTCGATTCCTACCAAATCAAATTCAACTCCACACAATGTTAAATAAAGTTGTTTCATCCAAACAATATTCGAAATTCCCCCATCAGTTACAATCTCCTCAACCAGAGGCCAAAGGCGTCATTCAGGGTTTTGGGGTTCAACGCACGTTCCTTCCATTTTTGGGAATATAATTCTTCAATTTGCTGGAGTTTTTCCTGAAAAAAAATCCTAAACTTTTCTCCCTAAATTGTGATTTTTAGACAAAAACTTCAAAACCTCACCAAAATTCCTGACTTCGCTCCAGCCTTCAACAATGAATCCCATCATTCTGTAATTACCAAAAAAATAACACTTCCCTCCAAATTTTTGAGGTTAAAAGATAAACTTTATAAAGAAAATTCTCACCGATTCTGCAAATAAAATTAATTTAATTCCGTATAAATTCATTTAAAAAAATCAATATTTACACTAAGCTCCTTTACTGAAATGAAAATTTTACAAAATCAGAATTACAATCAATTAATTAATTTAATTTCTACACATACACATGGAGTATGTGCTTAAGGTAAATGCAATTATTTACTTATGACATTATCTTCATTAAAATGGATATAAATGAATTTATAAAATTTTAAATTGGTTATTTTATGCAACAATGAGTCTTAGGGGGATTGTGGGGATGCTGATAGATCATCTTTTCATCTTAGTGCTTGGAATTAAGTGATTGTTGTGTCTTATGAGTATGAATCATGTGATTGTGTAACTGAGAGATGGTAAGGGTGCATTTAGTCGAGTTAAGAGGTACTAGGAGGGCATTTGGAGATTGGGAAGTGGAAGTTAGCGATAGGGTCAGTTTCAGGTGGCATCTGAAGGAGGTTATGAATCACAAACGATCTGTACGGTCAGCGAAACAAGGGGAGGAAGTAAGATTGGATTAAGACCTCCTAAATATCGATCCATACAACCTCTCACCCCTTTCAACCCTCACTATAGCTACCCATCTTGTATGAAGCATGTCAGTAGGATGAAGCATGTATCTGGGATGAAGCAACTTAAGTCTGATTATAGCAATTTAGCAGCTAGATCCACAAATCACCAATTTTTAAGGTTATATTCCATCCAAATTATCCCCTCTTAAATGATATATTGAAATTACACAAAATTTATTGCACAAAATCAAATTTTTCACCATAAATCCTCAATCTTCCTGCCAATTTCAGCCCCCCTAAAATGAAAATTTACACCTATAATCCTTAAGATGCTCCGCAATGAATATTCTATATCCTCAATTCCAAAAATAAAATTTTGCGTTCAGGTATCTGAGAAAAAATCAAACAGTTCCCAAGATGGCAATAAAGTCTCTCTTCTTTTTCATTCAATTCCATCACATTAATTTATTTTACAGACCTTTTTGTTACCTGTAACTGACGATGAAGATGCTTTGAGCAAATCATGTCTGAAAATATTTTGATTCTTCATGTGCGTGTGTTGTGCATTTGAAAAGTAAAATTTTCAATTTTGAGCTGATGTTTTCTTTGTTCTGAAACACTTACGCACGTGGAATCATGGTTGATGGGTGTTTTTTGGGAGGTGGGTGCTTTGGGGTTATGTGGGATTTTGAAGGGTATTTCATTGTATAGCTTTGGATGAGCTTTGGATTATGGTCAAAGGCAACTCGGTCAAAATGTATATATACAGCAAAGTAAAAATCTGCTGTCGACTTTGGAAAAAATCCCGAAATGCCCACAAACTCCACTTAAGTTTGGTGATCAATACCAACATTACCACATCCCTTCCCTACTCAAACTATTTCTGGCTACATCCTTGAATAGAAGAGATTGATCACACTCTAGATATACGCACTTGCCGACAACCATTTGTGTCGTGCTAAGCAGCTTCAGTTGCCCATCATTCTCTGTTATGCTCTGGCTATCTAGGTATGACTCGGATGGGCAACTGAGGGGCTGGTGCGTAATGTGCTTTGATGTCTGTTCTGCTGCCTGCGCAGGGGGGGGGAACATATGTAATATTTAATCCCCCCAAATGTATTACACTTGTTGTATGTGAAAAACTGAAAAAAAAAAAAGTGATGGGGGGGGGGGGGGGGGGGGGGGGGG
>NW_027226394.1:0-33665 GCF_022539635.2 Chironomus tepperi
TGGTCACACGAGTGGGTCGGACTCCACTTCGCTTCGCTTCGTTCGCCCGACTGTTATTAGGTCACACGAGTGTCGGACTCACCGCTTCGCTTCGTTCGCCCGACTATTATTAGGTCACACGAGTGTCGGACTCCACTTCGCTTCGCTTCGTTCGCCCGACTGTTATTAGGTCACAGAGGGCCGGACTCCACTTCGCTTCGCTTCGTTCGCCCGACTGTTATTAGGTCACAGGAGTGTCGGACTCACTTCGCTTCGCTTCGTTCGCCCGACTATTATTAGGTCACACGAGTGTCGGACTCCACTTCGCTTCGCTTCGTTCGCCCGACTATTATTAGGTCACACGAGTGTCGGACTCCACTTCGCTTCGCTTCTGTTCGCCCGACTGTTATTAGGTCAAAGAAGTTTCACTCGCATCGTACCGTTCAGTTTGTAAAAATTTGCGGAGCTTAGCTCAACCAGGTCCGGACTACATTCGAACTATTACTGTTCGAGCTGAATTCAGGACCATATTTATACAGTATATCAAGATCCAGTAACATCCAGGACCATATTTACATAGTATGTCAAGATCCAGTAACATCCAGTTCCATATTTATACAGTATATTAATATCCAGTAACATCCAGGACCATATTTATACAGTAAATTAAGATCCAGTAACATCCAGGACCATATTTACATAGTATGTCAAGATCCAGTAACATCCAGTTCCATATTTATACAGTATATTAAGATCCAGTAACATCCAGGACCATATTTACATAGTATGTCAAGATCCAGTAACTTCCAGTTCCATATTTATACAGTAAATTAAGATCCAGAAACATCCAGGACCATATTTACATAGTATGTCAAGATCCAGTAACATCCAGAACCATATTTATACAGTTTATCAAGATCCAGTAACACCCAGAACCATATTTATACAGTTTATCAAGATCCAGTAACATCCAGGACCATATTTATATAGTTTAAGAAGATCCGGTAACATCCAGAACCATATTTATACATAATGAAATTCCATCAATATTAACGGATTTTGAAGATTTGAATATAACGGTTTTCTTAGAATTCAAATTTTTGCTAAGAATATCCGCGAGAAAATCACTTGTTATATTTTTTGTCTTACTTAAATATCCTGAACAGAATGATATTATAATATAATTAACAATTTATATTATTAATTGATGTTTAGTTAATCATATGAATTAATTACCGGTTCGATATACAGTCTGGTTAATGAAAATTAAAAATACACATAATTGACAATGGATTTTTTCATATTTTTTCCCATATAAAAATTTAAATAATTAATTAAAATATAAGGAAGCGAGTTAGCGATTTAATGATGGCAAAATATCAAATTGCCCTCCGGAATACACACGTATAAAAAAAATCAGCATGATTGATGCAGTAGAAGTGGTCGAAAAATTGGTCACAAATTTTGAACGTGACAGAAAGACAGAAAGACAGAAGGACAGACAGAGCAAGTCAAATAAAAGCGTGTAAAAAATGGAAAATTTATGAAGTCAAGGTCATATTCACGAATGTCGAATGAATGCGTCTATGATATGTCAAATCACCATCTCATGTTTCTCTTATGGTAGTTGTGGACAGTCTGTGTGACACGACACATTGGTGTTTTTGGGAATGTCATGAATGCCACGAATGTCGTATGCTGTTTTGGTCGTGTATTGCGATTAAGGTGTGCCGTAACATAAAAAAGGTTGCTCACCACTGCCTTACTTCATCATATGTCTATGACATGTCAAATCATCATCTCTTGTTTCCCCATATTCAATGCCAGTGGTTAACAACTTGTGTCACCAGTGTATCGCAACACGGAAACGCTATGAAATGCATGCCGTGTGCTGTTTCAGTCGTGGAATGCCATCAAGATGTGTCTTGGCGCATCCCCATAATCCCCATACTCAATGCCAGTGGTGGACAACCTGTGTTCCATGGCACACTGATGATCTGGGAAATGCTATGCACGGCATGCAGTTTGTGTTTTCGGTCGTGGCCTACCTCCTGCATGTGTCATGAGTAAGAAGTTGCCCACCACTGCCCAACTCTATCCTTTTCGCCTAACAATAATTGCATTCGATTAGGTATTATTAAAATTTAGGGAACTATTAATTATTTAACATGACATCTTATGCAGTAAATGTTTCTCCTTATGCTTCCGCTTAAAATAAATGAATTTGTTAAAATTATCACCCGGCATCCGACACAAGGTAAACAGATATGAATTGCTTTAGGGCATAAGAGTGTGGCAATAAATAGATGTTTCTATGTCACCTTTACGATATTTTCTACAGCTACAGTACTTTTATACTAAATATCTTATTCAACTTGAATGGCACAAATCTCATATGGCATCACAAAATGTTACATTTGGAACGTCTTCTTCTCGTTCTTTGCAATGATGAAAATCACACACAGTTACTGCATTCGTCAGATTTTATGATATACTCCCTTAGCATTGAAAGATTTATTTTGATATTTGAAGAATTTATTTCGGAATGGAATTCTTTTTTTTACGTTATATGGAAAAATTTTTCTTTCTCTCTCGTTCCTTACTTCTTACTTCTTTTGATTGATTTCGATATAAGTTGAAAAATGTGATGAATTTGGGGATTTTATTGTGAAAAAATTTTAAATCCTTTTTTGATGTTTTTTGGAGGATAGTAAAAAATTTCAAATTTGAGTAAGTGCTGGATCAAAGGTTAGGGGAATGTTTAGTGACCTATGCCATCGCGGTGCGTGGTTGTTTTGGGTCAGTACACTTCCTTCTATCCTTTTTTGGTAGAATTCTTAGATTTGCTGAGTCGAAGTGGCTCGGTGGCGGAATGGTTTAGTACTTCGGTACATAATTATTGCAACACCGATCTAGCGATCGTGGGTTCGAGACTTGGCATGGGAAATTTTTCACATGTCCTTTTTCGAATCATATGTAGTGGAAACGCGGCTCACAGCCTCCCTTTGAAGGCTACAGGCAGTAATATCATCAAAGGAGTGGTTCTGATCCCACTATAAACTGTAGGTATATTGAGTGCAGTGGTCAGGCGCACCCTCACTCGTTAAACAATCATTAGCCGCGAATCGCCCTAGCGCAGCTCCGGATCTTAAAGATCTGGGAAAGGGGGAAGGAAAAGGGGGAAGGAGAAGGGGAAGGGGGAAGGGAGAGGGGAATGCGTAAGAGGGGTCTAGATATGTCGTTAATTGTGTCGCGTTCAAAAAATGCTGAAGAATACTGCAATGTTGGATAATCCCTTCTATTCTTTCCTTATGTATCGATGAACACAGAAATCAATTAGTTATAATCATTAAAAAAACTTCATAAAAATTATTACAAGAAAAAAAGTTAATTGCACATTAAAATAATTATTGCAGTAAGTACAATAAAACAAGCAATAATGAAGACGATGATGTCTCATTTTATCTCTTAGAAAAGAAAAAAAATTATGTAGGTGGTTCTTTATGGGAACTTTATGATACATATCAGCATTTACAGGTGTGATATGTGAACATTTAATGGTGTGTCATTTCATATTACCCATTCGTCTTAGATGACTCTTCTGATGGTCTTATAGTTTTAAGTATCAATCTTGCTTTTCTTTAAGATGATAAAGTTTTTACTTTGATATGAATTTCTGAAGAGTGGGTGGATGGAATGACTTTATGAAAGAGTTTTAGAAAATTTTATAGAATTTTAATGGAAAAATGAATTTTGAGGATTTAACGTTTAAAGAAGCTGTAAATAAATTGAAGACAGTGCTGAAGGTTTTGATGGTATATCAACCAGATCGACACACACTTAAATGCAGTCAACATGGTAACCTAGTAACCAGTTCCATTAGAATTACCAGTGTCCGTTTGTCAGAAGCTTCCAAGTGCTTTCTAAGTACCTTCGGTGCATGTTTTCTCAATTTTCTCAATTTACTGGATTATTAATTCCTTTAGGACAGGATGGTTGTCAATCCCGATCCCGAAAATTTGTCGAAATCAGAATTTCGAGAAAGCATCCTTCCTCTATTGATTGTTATTGCAATTTGCTTTCTCGATACCGGAAAAATCCCGGGAAAGCCCCGTCCCGGTCCTGTCCCAAAAATCTTCCGTGACCGGGATTTCGGGAAAGCAATGATTGCAATGCAGATCTTGATTAACTGACATTCTGGACAACATTTAGATGTGTTGATCAGGTAGGGTGTCGCGGAGCATACCTTGAATACTTCTGCACTATATTGATACCTATGCTTAGGTTCATTACCATAGCTTTGATAATTTTGAATTTTGCACCATAAATTGAATTAAATACAATTTAGATCCACTTTAATACTATTTAGACACCATGAGAGCATCCTTCATATAAATTTGCAGATTCATGCACAAGACATCGCCTAACCAAACCTCATAAACCCATTTTATCATCCCACACATCTGCACTTTTAGTCAAATTTCTTCCAAAATCGAAATAATAAATGGATGTAGACAAATTTCATCTACAGCACTAAATCAAAGGATATATGAGTAAAAATTTCCTTTCAAATCAAAATAGGAAGAAGAATGATTCATCTACATTCAGCAAATAAAATAAAATACATTTTAGAAAATTTTCTCGAAAACGATTTAGACTATTTTCTTTCGTCTTCCATTTACCCCTCATCTACCCCACCTCCCCCATATCTAAAAAATAATATAGGAAAGAAAAAGCAACATGCATGAAAACTATTAAGATTGAGGTTAACCATACCGATTCCATTGGAAATAATATGGACTTTGTTTGAGTGTGTTCTGAATTTCCAAAACCCATTATAGCAAAAAAGAACCGCAAATTGCTTAAAAATTGATCTCTGGCTAGCTCTATAATTTCATTTTGTGCATTTGCTTTCACAATTTTTGGTATGTGGAATGTTTATCTTTTAAATTCGAATTTTATATCATAGGATCAGTGATGGACAACCTTTTTTGCGCCACGGCAATCTAGTGTTCAGTTCTATGGAAATGCCGTGAACCGTATATATTGTAGGGTTTCAGTCGAGGGATATTGTAGGGTTTCAGTCGAGGCTTACCACCAAGGTGCGCCTAGTGTGTTCCATGGAAGTGCCATGAACCATATATATTGTAGAGTTTCGGTTGAGGCTTTCTACCCAGGTGGGCTTAGTGAGTTCCATGGAAGTGCCATGAACCATATATATTGTAGAGTTTCGGTTGAAGCTTCCTACCCAGGTGGGCTTAATGTGTTCCATGGAAGTGCCATGAACCGTATATCATGTAGGGTTTCGATAGAGGCTCACCACCAAGTTGTGGGCATTCTGTGTGCCACGGCACACCTTGTTTGCAAGCCTGGACCGAAACCGTACACAATATATGGATCATGACACAGTGTGTCGCGTCACAAAGGTTGCCCACATCTGTCATAGATCTATGCATGAATCTCCTCATATCCGCATCATCACATTTGCAACAAAAAAAAAGGAATAGACAACAAAACTAAGGAATTTTTTGTTGTGGATCTTCAAATTCTATTTTTTATCCTCTTCCTCCTTCGGCCTTCTCTTATCCTTTTTTTTTTTTGCGAAATTAATGAAAAGCAATTTTTGCTTTGTTGGCGAGTATCGAAATGGATATGGATCAAAATTGCAGCACATGTATGTTTGCATTCTATACCCTATTTGCCATAGTTACTGCACAAATTTAGTTTAGCTCAGTATTTGTACAGAAAAAAAAAAACTTTTGAATTAAGTTGTTCAATTGATATAAAAAATATAAAGCATGCAACTCACGTCACCTTCAATATATCTCTACTTGCATCAAAATGATGATATTTAAGAATGTGAGATGAATGCGGCAAGTTATGTGAATGTACATGTGTGTATATAATTTATCTTTTTTTTTCAGTACTATTCTTACTCTATCTAATTTCTCTATACTTCAAGCAACTATTTTATGTATTTTCGAAAAACTTAATTGAATAACTTTTCGTTTCTAGCATTTTAACACTGATGATGGTTGCGGTTCGGTGAACATTGTGTATATGCAATCGAAATGGGAACTCTATGTTTTGTTGTTGTTGTATATTTTCTATCTCTTGATATCGATGTTGTATGCTATGGATGTATGTGCATTTAAAACAAATATAAATGAATCTCCTTTCCCATAGTTCCTCTTTTTTTTGGCATCCCCTAGTTCTGTTACTCATTTCAATGAGAATTGTCTATGAAATTAAATCACCATATATGGAATTTCTATGAAATCGGTTCAAATTCCAAGTTTTTTTTTTGTAATGTATTTTTGTGCAAACATTTTGTGGCATTTGAATTGACCATTTATTCTGCTTCAAAAAATTGCAACAAAATTTTGAATTCAATTTTCGAAGTTGTTATGGCTTCATGGTACTTCATCATGAGTTGACTTTACATTTTTGAGACTTTTCTTTCAATTTACAGGGATGTAAATTCTTGTCCCGAATTCTTAAAAAAGTTGGATGGGAGGGAGCTTAATACCCTGCATACAGATCAGTTGTGATCCATGACCTCAAACAGGAGTCACCTGAAGCTGGTTCTATCGCTGGCTTCTACCTGCCAATTTCCTTTACCAAGCGCAATATTATTTCTATATTTGTAGGCTTTTTTTTTTTTTTTTTTTTTTTTTAAATAAACTTTTTATTCATTAAATTTTTAACTTAATTATGTACAAAGTTTGGATACATTTTATTTGTATTTAAATTTTTAAGGATTCTGACTTATCGCATTCAATCACTTAGTTTTTGATTTTATTTTGAAATTGTTTTGCTTTAATTTATGTTGTGGTTTATTCGGTGTTTCGCGACGCAAGACGAGTGTTGAAATTCGCTTGCAACTTTCCGACGTAGTCCTCAATAGAGGGTATTTTTGCTTCAGTATGTAGATCTGATATCCTTTCGTATCTTGTTTTGTTGAGAACAATTCTCAAGAATTTGTTTTGTAGTACTTGTAGTTTTTGTAGATGTGTTTTTGCCATCCGTTCAAATGCTGGACAGCCGTATGTGAAGATGGGTCTCACGGCTAGCTTGTAGATGAGAAGTTTGTTTCGAACGTCGAGATGTGAGTTCCTGCTGATGAGGGGATAAAGTAGTCTTAGTGCAGTGTGAGCTCTGTTGGTCACATATTCTACATGCTGCTTTAATGTCACTCTCTTGTCGATTATCATTCCCAGATATTTAGCTTCGGTTTCCCATTTGATGTTTTCGTTGAGGAATTTGATGTTGTCTCTTGGAAGTTGCCTGGAGTACCTATTTGTGATGAATAAGGCTTGAGTCTTCTGTTTGTTGAGATTTATTTTCCATTTGTTCATGTATTGTTGTACTTTTCTTCCAGTGTGTTGTAGATGTGTTACAATATCGGCTGAGTTTTCTGCAGAATGATACAATGCAGTATCATCTGCGAAGAGTGCGATATTGTTGGTTGTTTCTCTTACAATATCATATGTGTAGATGTTGTAGAGAGTTGGTGAAAGCACTGCTCCTTGTGGTACTCCGAATTTGATTTCATTGGTTTCTGAGAACTGACCTTTAATAAAAACTGAGAAAGTTCTTTCACTTAGGAAAGATCTTACAGTTTTTATAAGTGGTAGTGGAAACCCTAATTTGATCATTTTAAACAAGAGTCCGTTATGCCAGACTCTGTCAAATGCTTTCTCCACATCTAGGAAGATCATTCCTGTTGATTTCTTCCTGCTTATGTTTTCCTTTGCTGTTTTGATTACTTTGATGAGTTGGTGAGATGTTGATCGTCCTGTGCGAAAGCCACACTGTTGAGTCGGAATGATGTTGTTATCCTCCAGATGCTCGTTTATTCTATTCAGCAATACTCTCTCCAATATTTTGCTTAGGGAACTAAGCAAGCTTATTGGCCTATAGCTGCTCACTTCGTTTGCTGGTTTGCCAGGTTTTGGGATCGGGATTACTTTAGCTTTTTTCCAAACTTTCGGAAAATAGTTAAGTTTGAGACACGTGTTGATGATGAACTTCAAATATTCGAAGCCTTTTGGTGGAAGATTTTTGAGGAGTATGTTGTTGACATCGTCTAATCCTGGTGCTTTAGGATTTTTCAGATTTCTTACAATGTATGAGATTTCCTCTACATTTGTAAGTTCTGTGCAGTCACTATTTTCTCCTTCCAATGTTTCCTTCACTGCGTTGTCTACTTCCTGGGTATGTACTGGGTTGTTGTCCTCAAGTGGATTTTCGTGAGCTTTACGAAAATAGTCACTGAGAACGCTGGCTTTTTCCTTATTAGTGATGAATGTTCTATCTGCATCAATCAACGGTGGCATCGATTTTGAACCTTTCTTGCAATGCTTTGCAATCCTCCAGACTGTTTGGTTTGATGGTTGGATTTCTGAAAGCCGCTTATTCCAGTTTGTATTTTTGAGTTCCTTAATTTTGTCTTTGATGACTTTCTGTAGAATGTTTAATTCAGTTTTGATTTGATTATCTCTGCTACGTTGCCATCTTCGTCGAAGACTTCTTTTCGTCCTGATTAAGTCTTTGATTTCTGGTGTGAGCTTTGTCGATTCAAAGTTGATCTTTTTCTTCTTCACAGTTTTGTTTCTGGAATCCATGATGAGTTCTGAGAATACTTTGATATGATGTTCTATCTCCTCTACTGTGTTGCATGGGTTTTCCAGAGTGCTGTCTTCGATGCGACGAGTTATATACGATTTGAATTTTTTCCAGTTGGCATTTCTGTAGTCATATCTGTAAACTGTGTTGTCTGTTCTGTCAACTTTGGATGTCCTGATTTGAAAATACACAGCGCAATGGTCACTCATTGCCTCTGTGCATTTTAGTTCTGTAGTGTTCAGACTGGAATTTGAGAGCATCAGGTCGATTGTTGATACAGATTTCGTCGGATCTTCTGGATAATACGTTGGTGAATCGGGGTAGTAGATCATGAACTCCCCGGACATATCCTGTAGTATTGTCCCGGCTTTGTTTGCTACGTTGCAATTCCACTCTCGATGTTTTGCATTGAAGTCTCCGCAGATGTAGTAGTTTCCTCTGATGTTTGTTATTTTGTTGATGTCATCTCTTAGATGATCGTCTATTTCCTTCCTTTGCTTCCTCCTGGAAGATAGACGGAGAGGATGTGGCAGCTTATTGATTCGTTGATGAAGACTTTTATTCCGATGCATTCTATTAGCTTTGTGTTGTAACTTGGTTGAAGCTGATGTTTTAGATTTCTTTTGACAATGATCGCAACACCACCTTTTGGTCTATCAATGCGATCAAATCGATGAATTACGTAGTCAGGATGCGAGTCTACTTTGGAGTTTGGTTTTAGGAATGTTTCCGATATGCACGCAACATCAACGTTTTGCATGCTGAGGTAGTCGAGAAATGCTAACATCTTATCTGCAAGGCTGTTAGCATTCCAGTAAATTACGTTGATTCTTTGGTGACTACAATCCATGTTGACTCATGTAGATTTTGGCAACTTCTTGGCCGATGGCTTGTTGTACCTGTTCCTCTTTTAGGTACTCTGGTTTTTTGGTGATGATTTCGATGAATGAGTTGATGAAGAACATGCAATTTGATAAATCTGTCTCTGTGCTCATTTCATCGATTGTGCCTTGGGCTGGTGAAATTTGTTCCTTTGTATTACCACTGGATGAAGGTTCAGGATCGACCTTGTTTGTTTCCAAGGTTAGTGAATTGAAGTCTAGGTCCATAATTTCTACAACCTGCGTTGAGTTCTGTTGATGATTGTTATTGGTCTTTGGCTTTGACCTGTTGTTATTTCCATTCCTTCCCCTTCTCCTATTTCTTCGGTTTTTGTTTTGATTTCCCTGACTTGAGGGTTTCTGCTGTGGATGATTATTTTGTGATTTTATGGTGACTGGTGCGAAGGTTTCAGAAGCTGGTTTTCTAGATGTTGTTGGTACCGGTTCTGGGATACTCCTAGCTGGTCTTTGTGATGTAAGTTGATCAGATCCGCCTGATCGTTCACCTGCTTTTGATGTTGGTGGAGCATTCCTTTGTTGTCCAGCAGGATTTCGTGAATTCCTTTGTTGTCCAGCAGGATTTCGTGAATTCCTTTGTTGTTCACCTGATGGTCTGTTTTGATTTCGGTTGTTGTCGTTCATTGATTTAGCTTTCCACTTCTCGATTATTTGTTTCCTGATGTTGCATTCTTGTGAGATTGCTGTATGTTTCTCGCCGCAGAAGTGACACTTTAGTTTTTCGATTGGGACCTTGTTGGTTTCAATCGAAATGTAAGGACAGGTTTTTGAATCATGCTGTTCAGAGCATCTGAAACAGATTAGTGGTTTGTTACAACCACGTTGTCCATGACCAAACTGCAAACATTTCGAACAGAAAGAAGGTCCGTTACGCCTGTTGTTGTATTTAGCCCATTTTACTTTGAAGCCGTAGACACAGTTAACCTTTCGAAGGTTTTCCAAAATGTTACCTTCCTGTACTTTATTAAAATACAGAAGGTAGTTCTGGTCGTCGTCGTTTTCGTGTCTCCTTTGTTTCATTGTCATTTTGACAATTTTAACTGGTGATATGTTTTCCGTTTTCAACTCCTTTTCCAAGTCTACGATCTCCATCATTGGAAGTCCGTAGAGCACGAATTTCATCTGTGGTTCCTGGTTTGCATAGGTGTGAAAGTGGTGTTGTTTTTCTCTGAGGAGTTTGATGAATCTGTCGTAGTCGTCCCAACTCTCCGTTGATACAACTTTTGTTTTGAGTTTATCCTTTTTGACGTTGATCATAAAACTCCTGGGTTGGTTGTTGATCTGGTTCATCAACCTTCTGATCTCCTGTCCTCCACCACTAGTTATATGGATCGGTGGTGGTTTTGGTTTCTGCTGTGATGTTAGGTTGTTGTCTTTCGATGATGATGATATTTCACTTTGTTTTGGTTGTTCTGGTGCATTGCTGTTATCTCCGCTGAAGTTGAAAAATCTGTCATCGTACAGATTCATCCTGGCATTTGAGAAGTCAAATTGTTTTTTGTTGTCATCTTTCTTTTTGCTAGCACTAGATATCTTTTTGGCTGGCGCACTGAAGATTTCAAGTTGGCTGCGACGTTTTTCTGCCCTTAATGGTTGGACGAATTGATCCATTGTTGTCTGTTTTGTTTTGAGATTTTCCATCTCAATGTCATGTTGCTTTTCGTTGTTTATATCCTCGGTGATGAGAGTTGTCACGGGTGCTGAATCTTGTTGTTGAGATTCAGGTTGTTTTTCCGAAAGTTTTTGGTTACTTTCCTCGTTGTTGAGATTTGTTATTGTTTCTACCATTTTGCCGAAAAAGTCAAAACACGTCTGAACAAGTTGAACTGAGATTCGAAACTTTAATCTCTGTTGTTGTTATCTGGAGCTTTTGAGAATTTTGAATTAATTGCGGAGCGAATCAAGAACACGTCTGTTCCCTTTGACGGACCGATGTGAACTCAGATTGTCGATCACTGGTTTAGATGTAGGCTTCTACCAACTGAATAAACAAAACAGATCTTCCAGATACTGGTAAGTTACGGCATATCCAGAGGAAAGGGTATGGTTTCAGTTTCACTTTCTATTATTGGATATAGTTCTTCAATTATCTCTCTTCCATTAAATATCGTTTTTAAATCAGAATTTGTGGATGGTAAAAGATCTCGTAGTTTACCAAAGAACTTTTGAAAGGGAGCTGTCGATTGAGACAGTATGAGTATTGCATTTGGTATTGACAAATGGCAGACGGAAACCAACGATAGAATCAGCTTTAGGCGTCATCTAAGGAAGGCCATGAATCACAGCGGTCATTGTAGTAAGGAACTAAGTCTTCAATTGTCTAGCGTTCTATCTTAAAACCTTCAAAACTCCCTAATTTGAGGGATGTGGTTCTCATACCACAACCCAGCGAGATAGTATAGCATTTGGAATCGGAAATTGGCATCTGAAATCTATCGGAAAGAATGCTAAAATGAAAGCTAACATAAATTTCTAATATCTAAATAAGTAGATAAGTATTTAATTGTTCTTGGACACAAAATATGCATTAGAGAAGATTAGGCTGAGCTTATATAGCATTAAAAAGAATTAATTTGGCCGCAACGTCATAAGTCAAATGTAGATATGAATTTATCTATGATAAAGGCATTATCTTTGCCTTTTTCAGATTGTAACTTCTTCAAATTTGAAAAGCATGGTCAGGCAAATTCCATTATTTGATGTAAAAATGGGCTGGAAATAGTCATGTTGTAGTCAGTGCATCTTTACGTCTAAGGATCAATGCGGTGGCGTAACGGAACCCTAGTGAATATAATGTGCTGCTTGACTAAAACACTTTAAATGCAAGAATGTCAAGTAGCTCCTTTGAAGAGACATATCTTAAAGCAAGAATAGCACGAGTCAATGACCCTCAAAAAGTCACATCCACCTATTAAATGCCAATTTCATCCTAATACTCCTTAAACAATTTTTGACATGTAAACCTATACCTCAACAAAAATGAAGAAAATACGTCAATTTTCCGAGTCTACATCATTCACATTTAGTCTTTCATTATTTTGCAAATTGATAGACATAGGCTTAAAATTTATTCCATACAGTACATACATAAAGCGTTGACGATGACCAAACAGAAAATTTTCCACGATTCACCACAAAATGTGAAAATTTTCCCTAAAAATGAGATAGTTTAAATTTTTTTTTTATTCAGTATGTTCATGTATAGGTGCTTAATGCAATTTCAAAAATATATACTGCAATCAATAGCGATAGAATTTGTAATCAATTTTCACCAATAAGTAGTCGTTCACAATTGATATCAAAATGTATTCAAAAGTTTTAGAATTGCGTGCATTCATTCGCCAAATTGTTTGAATTTAAATGCTGTATATCTGAGTGTGCTTGTCTCAAATTCGAGTTTTTCGACATTAGATTGTCGAAAAATCGAACATTTCGAACTCAACTTATTTTAAAATATAAGTTTACGTTATGAAGAAAAGTAAAAGTAACGGTCAAAAAAATTTGAATTTTACCGACAAAAAAAAATTTGAATTTAGACGACATTAGACTGTCGAAAAATTCGAACATTTCGAACTCAACTTATTTTAAAACAAAAATTTACGTTACGAAGAAAAGTGAAAGTAACAGTCAAAAAAATTTGAATTTTAACGACAATTTTTTTTTTGAAAAAAAAAAATAACGGTCGTTTTTGATACATCCATACTCTGCAGTACATATTCAACATTAAAGTTATTTTATTTCAGATAAATTAAGTGTAAATTTATTTACTCACACCTTCCCCAACCCCAACCTAATATGTGTGTGTGTGTGTGTGTGATATGTGTTATTTTTGAGGTAGCTGCACATTTTAGCGTTAATACACATCTTAAACAATGCTTAAATGATCAAATGCAAATTTTGAGTTTATTTAATGTTCACTTGAATTACTCAACAATATGGATATAATTTTCTTTATACTTAAACACCATGCATAGTGCACAATTGTGTTTGCAAACATCTCATTAGTTTAAACATTATGATGACATGAGGAATATAAGTATTATAGGAAATGTTATCGATATAGCATATGTAAATATTTAAAGTGTAAGCGCGTTTATTGCTCTTAACATGAGTGTATGGCAGGAGAGGAAGAAAAAAAATATGAAATTTACATGACGGTACGGTGTGTGCTGAAAATTAGTAATGTTTTGTATGTACATGACTGCTTTGGCGCATTTGTTATATTTTGTTTTTTTTTTTATTCATTTGGCACATTGTATTTTGTTATTAAAAAATTTATGAATATGAATTCAGGATTTAAGTAGTTTTTTAAATTAAGTTGTTTGATAGAGTGTTTTGTAAGCTGTAGGCTGTAAAGTTTATGGTCAAATTATGAGACTTATCTGTACAAATGAAGCTTTGTTGTCTTTTTATTCGAAAGCTTTAAGTCAGGATTGAGGAAGATTCTAGTTTAGTGGTGAGCAACTTTTGTGCCACGGTTGACGATCCGTAAGCCGTGTTCGGCTTTGGAAAGGATTAACCACTTAAGTTTGCTGAAAAAACTAAGACGTCGTCCACGGTTAGTCTTTTGAAAAAATGTTGCTGCCAAAAAATCCTATAAAAACTCTAGATATTTAAACTTCTTTATAGGATCAGCTTTAGCTCCAGATATACACTCAATTACAATCCAGGCCCATTCCAGTAAAAACTTTTGCATAGTAAATTTAAGGCTCTAGTTGATTAGTTTTTACATCTTAAATTGCTGTACTTAAGAAGCTAAAGCAGTGCTCGGCAACCTTTTATTTTTGTGGCAAGCCTTAGTGGTAAGCCTCGACTACATCGTACGCGACGCAAATGATGTCCACCTAACTGAAAAATCGCTCGGTTGGTGCGGTAGGATTCGAACCCATGGACCCGAGTTCAACACTAACTTTCGTAACCCACACCTTGCTAACTGAGATATCAAGGCACATTAGCTTCTTCGATTGTTTTCCTATCTTTTACGTTTTAATTGTGATTCATGCCCGATCAGCACAGGAATTTCATTGCACCCCACATGTCAACTAAGATGAAAATTGCCAATTGAACGCCATATGACAGCCACTTGACTTCCATGAAACATTTGTGCCGAACGGATGGCCTGTTTAAGATGGCTTCTGAATACTGCTTGCTAATTTCAAGCAAAGTTGCAAAACGGAACCTGTGACAGGCAAAAACCGTATAAATTCTTGATATGGTTTAGTATGTGGTTAGTATATGGTTTAGTAAGAAAAATCTTACAAATTATCAAGAATTTGTACGGTTTTTGCCTGTCACAGGTTCTTGTTTTGCAACTCTGATTTCAAGTAATAAATGGAATACTGTCCTCTTCATCTTCCATAAAATGCTTAATTTAAAAGGAAAATAATTTTAATACTCAATTTTTCATAATTTTTGCGGTTTTAAAGCTACCACATTGAGCCATATTGAAAGCTTTGAATTTTATAGCATATACTTTAAATCTTTAATGTCGAAAATATTAATTAAAAATAAAAAGTATGTCAAATATCAAAATTCACTCTAAAATACATGTCAACGACTGCACAGTAACAGTATGAACAGTAACACATTGACATAGAAAAACTCGTTAGAACAAAGTAGAAACAACAAGAGTGGAAATTTCTTTTTGTTTTTCATTTTCTCATTCTAAATTCAAGAAAAACTTTTAATGAATGTGCATTTAAATGAGGTAATAATTAAGACGCTGTTTATAATTTGACATGTACTTCTGCAATATTTTATGCTTGTTGCTGATCATGTATATAAATAAGTTTTTGAATTTTGCTGCTAGTTCTTTAACTTCTTTTTGCGCACATTTATTATACTTTTTGAGCGAAGTTTGATGATATATGAGTGAATTTCAGAAGCGTAGCTGTAAAGAGGTAGGTAGTGTATTCAGGGATGGGACAGAGGAGAGGATAAGAGCTTGATTACTCACCCTACCTTTCCGATGAAATATGAGCGGAGTTCAAGAGAGTAGTTGTAGGATGGCAGGTAGGGGTGCATTCAGGGGATGTGAAGGAGGATGGAGTAGGAGATTGATGATCAAGTCCCTTACTTTCCGATGATATATGAGTTATATGCAGGAGCGTAGCTGTAGAGAGGTAGGTAGGGCTGTTCTCTTGGGTGAAGGGGAAGTTTTGAAGTCAATCACTTCACCCCTCTTTTTGATGAAATATGAGTAAAGAGAAGGAGCGTAGCTGCGGAGAGACAGGCACGGGATGTATTCAGGGGGGTGAGGGAGGATGCGGTAGGAGATTGATGATCAATTCCCTTCCTTTTTGATGAAATATAAGTGAAGTGCAGTTGTGGAACAGGCAAGCAGAGGTGTTTTGTGGAGAAGAGTATTTGAGGTTTAACCCTGCAAACAGCACAATTAGGGCACTGTCTTGATAGTTTCGTGACGAAGAACACTTGGAATGAATCTATTGATAGAGATAGTATCGCACATGGTATCGGAAATCGGCAAGTGGAAGCCAGTGATAGAGTCAGCTTCAGGCGACTCCTGTGGGAGGTCATGGATCACAATTGATCTGTACGAACAGCGAAGTAAGTATGTAAGTAAGTTTTTGTTCACAATCTTTTAAATCCGTGTAGGACTCGAACCCACTTTCTATGATTTCCAATCGCATGCTCCTACCTCTAAGCAATTCATTTCTTTATCATTTCTATCTACACGCCTGAAGGCAGTCAATGTCCTCAATAAAAATCTGTTTCTCCGCCCATTGCTAAAGAGATTTTTTAAAGACTAGACTTCAAAATTTAATAATCATATTCCATTTTTTTGCCATCTAAATTTCATATTGAAAAGAACAGATGTGTCCAATGACCTTTCCAACAATGATGAATGACTGAAGATTTTTTTTCTTTCTTTGTGACGTGATACTCTCCAAAGATCAATATGAAATATTTTATCTTCTAATATGTCATTTAAGTGTCCTGAATTATCGCACGTGTTTCATCATTCTTTAAGTCCGAGGGGTTGCTTTTTGTGTTCTGACTCTAACGTGTGCGAACGACAGCAAGTTGAGAATCAAAATCACACTGCAATATGTCATGATTTTCAGCAAAATTGGATTTATTTTAAAAACAAAGAAACAACCATGAGATTATGTTCTTTACATCCAAGTGGTTGAAAGCTTTTCGTTATCTTTTGTTTGAATTGAATTTAATTTGGCGAAATACAAAAAAATAAACTTTTTTAATGCTGGATATATATTTTGTGCTGTTACTGGCTGGATAAAAAATTTACTTCACGTTGAAACATAAATTGCAAATTAAACGAGTCGCAGATTGCAACAACTTGAGCGTTGGCATCTGGCTTATGATGTACGAAACTTTTTTTTATTTTTGAATATTCTGGTTTTTAATATAGTGTTGTAGCTTGATGCTTGTGATGGAATTAAATAGATTGTGCCTGGACATTACTCAGAAAGGATATTGTTCTGATTGGAATGCTGTACGTCCGACAGAAAAGTGGACAGTACAAACAAGACTGAATATTTATGTTATTTACTGCACCAAGTAGCACAATGTAGTCGCTAAGGACAGTGCTATGATGCTGTGTCATAGGTAATATGTTAAATTGTTTTACGGAACCATGACGGCTGCTTTTGGTTCATTTTATGGTCGGAACCTTATTACTTCTACGGAATTAGAGAAATAAGTATTCTTCCTAACAGCTCTTGTTATCGGAAATTGGCAAGTGGAATCCAGCGATAGAGTCAGCTTCAGGCGACTCGTGTGGGAGGTCATGGATCACCATTGATCTGTACGACCAGCGAAGTAAGTAAGTAAGTTTTTGTTTAGAATCTTCTAAATCCGAATGGGGTTCGAACCTACGTCCTACACTTTTCGGTCACATGTTCCTATCTCTGAGCTACCGGGGGTTGTTAAAGAGCGTGACTCCAAGCTCATTTAAACCTTCTTTCTCTATCCAGTGCTCATTACACAGCTCTTATCGTTGTTTTGAACCATAGCACTAATCCACAGCATTTCACTGGTTAAAAATAATATTTGCCGTGATGATTATTACAATATTATTAGAATCAAGGGTCATGTGCTCGACATTGACTTCCAAGCGACTACCAAATGACACTAAGTTTCAGTTGTACTGACAGAAAGTGTGAAATTGGGCAATTAATGCTTCTTAGCTTATAGCATCTAAATATGGCTGATGGCCAGACCGGGACCGGGACCGGAAAATCCCAGGAAAGTCTCGTCTCGGTAATTCCTCGAGTCCTGACAATTTCAGAGAAGCAAACTTGAAAATTGCCCAAAACTCACATTTCTTGGCATCAAATGCATAAACTCTTAATTAGTAACATTCTTGGCAAATTGAGGCTCAATATAGACTCAATTTGATAACCATCATACCATCATTGTCTGAATGCGTAACCAAATGTAAATTATCAGTCATCAACCTCCCATCTTACACAAAATTCCACCAATAATTTAAATCATTTCAATTTCTGTCACATTAAATCCACCAAAAAAATGTTTAAAGAGCAACAAACTTAAAACGAGCTCAATTTATGGCTATCATAAATCAGGCTGAAAATTCATAGCTCATGTACTTTTTAAGATTTCACGACGTCTATATTTAACTCGAACTATTCAAAAGTAATATTTTACGACGCCGCGATAGAGTAAGAAATTTTCTGTGTCAACAAGCAAAAGCAAATTAATTATCGTTCTTATCATGTACGGCACGCAAAAAAAGCTTTTTTTTTTGGAATTGTACGTGAACATTTATGAGTTACAATGAGCAGATAAGTAATCACAATGATTCATATGGACTGACCAATCTGTGAAATTTAAAGCCTCAAGTATGTCGTAAACTTAAAGTATATCGTGAAATGACAACAACTGGCTAATATTTCAACCTAAATATGACTGTCTCCAAAAAGACCGTTAAATTTTTTCAAAAAAAATTTTGTCGTTAAAATTTAAATTTTTTTTGACCGTTACTTTTACTTTTCTTCGTAACGTAAATTTTTATTTTAAAATAAGTTGAGTTCGAAATGTTCGAATTTTTCGACAATCTAATGTCGTTAAAATTCAATTTTTTTGTCGTTAAATTTCAAATTTTTTTTGACCGTTACTTTTACTTTTCTTCGTAACGTAAATTTTTATTTTAAAATAAGTTGAGTTCGAAATGTTCGAATTTTTCGACAATCTAATGTCGAATTTTGAGACGGCCACACTATGTTGTGAACGTTCCTCTAAAAAAGAATATCCAACTTCATCTCATTTTCGAGCTTACCTCGAGAGAGACACAAGATGAGCAAAACAGATAATCACATTAGCTCCACACAAAAAGATGCGCATAAAAATCACATTTGTCTCAATCTGTCTCCATTGCACAACGTTACACAATATTTCTCTTTTTCTCTTTTATATTAAATTTGCAGAAATGTCACTTTGTGATGTTGTATATATATTTTTTTGAAATAGAATGTACAAGTGTCCTGACAAAAAAAAAAGAATCATTTTGATGACAATGATGATGACGATGAGAATGACAGAAAATACATGAAAATTGTGTAGTAACGAATGAGAAATAATAAAGAATTTAACGATGATGCCAATAAATTTTGCAGATGAAGAATAATTTGGATAAGTGGAAGAACTATCTTCGCTAAGATTTTACTTCTTTCATCATCTCATTGAGATGGAGCTTCAACGATGAGCGAGTAATTGGGTTGAGTGGAAAGTTAAACAGTTTATTTATGAAATTAAATTAAGCAAGGTGAATTGAGGGAGATGTACAGAACTTATTCATCAAGATGAAAAAAGTTTTTTTTTCTCTCCTTTTTTTTCAATTCAGTGTAGTTTATTTAGATGTCTGAGACAGATTTGATTATAGACGTTTGTGAATATCGTACCTTAATGAGGTCTTTTATACGATTTCAAGACATGAAAACACTAAAGCACCAAGAAACCATGACACTAAGACACAAAAAATAGCATGACAACAAGGACACTTACATCACAAGGCAACATGACACTAAGGCACCAAGACACCAATTCATTAAGACACCAAGACACCAAGACATCAATACATCAAGGTACCAAGACACCAAGAGATCAAGACTCCAAGACACCAAGACACCACGATACAAAGATACCAAGACACTAAGACATCATGACAACATTAAAACATCAGGAAACGAAGGACACCAACATCACAAGACTACATGACACTAAGCGAACAAAACACTATGTCAAGACTTGAAAATGCCAAAACACCAAGATATCAATAGACTAATCAAGACATCAAATCATCAAGACTCCAAGAAACCAAAACACTATGATACCACGACACCATGACACTAAGACACAAAGATACCAAAATAACAAGACACATGGTCACCAAGACACCATGATACCAAGACACCATCATACAAAGACACCAAGACACCATGATACCAAGACACCATCATACACAGACACCAAGACATCATGGCAACAACACATTAAAACATCATCATCAACAAGATACCAAGACACAAAGGTATCAAGACTATAAGACACTAAGACACAAGGACACGAAGACAAGAAGACAGATTAACAACGATTCTTCCATAAATTATCGAGTTCAATGCAGTTTCGATTGTTAAAACAAGTTTCAAACTGTTAAACAGCTATAAAACAACACTGAATTTTATAATATTTATTCAATCATTGAAATTGAAAACTTTTAGTTCAATAATGCTGATGGAAATCATCAGTTATCGTTGAGTAGATATCCTATAAAATGTGAAATAAATATTTTGAAATTTATCAACAATCATTTGACTGTAAATTGCTTAAATTTGACAATATATGTAGGCTATATATATATTTATATGATATTGCTATAGCAGCAATATGAAGGCAATAAAAAATTTTCTCATCTTGTTTGCTCAAGCATCCATTGGCAATCAATTTAAATACAACCCAATATTTCATTTCTCCCTCATATTTTTAAGATTTACATATCTGTACATAAGTATGGTGAGGCATCAAGTAAAAGGCTCTATGATTTACATTTTTAGTATTTTGCCTCATTCACATCTTGAATCTAAATCATCTATGTCATACGAGTGGCACTTTGTGAAAATGAAAGATTAAAGGTAAAAATTCGATATATTCAATGTACATACAATATACACATCCAGACATATTTGCATACACATGCCAATGTATAAAGTATCTGCTCAAATATACAATTTTTTTTTGGTGAATTTTTGAAAGTAATAAGTCGCTTAATAATACAGTTTGTTCGACTGGCTGGCTGACTAACTGGCTGACTGGCTGGTTTACTGGTTGGTCGTCCGGCTGGCTTTTTGATTGGCTGGCTTGCTGTCTGGCTGGCTAGCTGGCTGGATGAGGGATGAGATCTCGGCAATCAAAACTTGTAGAAAGCTCTAATTTGAAGCATTAGATTTGTGCTATCGAGTTATTCCGGTAGAAATTGGTCTGGAAGCGCAAAATCATCTCTATGCACGTTAATTAATGATTTTTCATTTCATAAACAAAAGAAAAACATTTTTAAAGCGTTGCTTTCAATAAATTTGAATTTTTAGTAACCGTTAGAAATTTGAATTTTTAATAACCGTTAAAAAAATTTAAATAAGCTCAACTGGGGACAGAGAATTTGTACAAACTAGATGAGAGAGCCAGCAACAGTGACTTATGGAAAGCCTTCTGTTGAAACCTAAGCTCTAAATGGGAACATAGTTGCAGTAAGTAATACAGAAAATTTAAATTTTAAAAAACTTTAAAAAGTTTAAATTCTTAAAAAACCGTTAGAAAAGTTTAGATCTTTAAAATCCTGTCAGGAAATTTAAATTTAAAAAAAACGTTAGACAGCTTAAATCCTAAAAAACCCGTTACAAAGTTTAAATTCTGAAAAGTCGTTATGATGAATTTATTGTTCTTTATCGTATTAGAATTTACTGAGAATTAATTTGTATTTTACTGGATCTTATGTTTTATGCTGATGCAGTGATTTAGATCCTACTGGATCTTGCTATTTAGGTTGTATGTTACACTAAGTAAGATTTGCACATTGATTATTATTTTGTGTTTATTTATTATCGAATTACTGATTCCTGACCTAAAAATGCGCTGAAGTGACTCGATAAGGTCGAGTACTTTTGTAATATTTTTTATTATTATTTCTTCTTGTATCTGCAAGGCGAGGCAAAATAAAAAAAGAAGAGAAACAAGGTGAAAAGACGTACACAGAATTCATTTCCGAGGCTGTTTATTCAAATGCTCGAATGTAATCAAATGAAAATGTGTCAAAAATTCCTAAATTTGCTTACTGAAAATGCTTTCATGAATAAAACAAATTTCATGTTTCTTTTCTCTCCTTTTTTTACATTTTTTTTTTGTTGTTGTGATGACTTTAATCATTTCTGCTCTTTTATTTTTATATGAAGACATTCCTTTGTAGCAATGATAATAAAGTTTTTAATGACTTTCAAACCATAAATTCATTGTAGGTTCAAAACTTTTCTTTCTAAAACTCTGAAGTTTTAAGTTGTTCTGACTCTCTCACTCACTTTTCTGCTGCTGCCCTACCTGCGCTTAAAATGCCAAATTAACGAAAAAAAGAAAGATGAAAGATGGAAGTTTTTAAAGATAAAATATGCAAGCTGTCACAAGCCATACTTGCCGTACTATAAATTTTCATTTCAAAAAAAAAGTTTTCTCATGAATTTTTATTGCAATAAAAAAAATAAAAGAACAGAAAAAAAGAAATTACAAAAGTACCTCGACCTTAGTGAGAGACTTCAGCGCATTTTTGTCATCAGTAATTGGTGGAATAAAAACGAATTGATTTCATTTTTCCAATAAGTTAAAAGATTTCATCATAACGGCTTTTTTGAATTTAAATTTTCTAGCGGTTTTTTTGAATTTCAACCTCTTAACGGTTACTAAAAATTCAAATTTTGTAGAAGTGATTTAAAATTTGAACTTTCAAATGCTATTCTGAATTTAAATTTTCTAACGGTTTTTTAAAATTTGAACATTCTTAAGGTTTTTAAAAAAAAATTTCAACATTTTTACAGCTTTTTAAAATTTTAATTTTTTAACGGTTTTTCATGATTCAAATTTTTTAACGGTTATTAAAGATTCAAATTTATGAAAGCAACGCTTTAAAAATGTTTTTCTTTTGTTTTATGAAATGGAAAATCATTAATTAACGTACATAAAGATGATTTTGCGCTTCCAGACCAATCGATACCAGAATAATTCGATAGCACAAAGCTAATGCTTCAAACTAGAGCTTTCTACGAGGTCTGGTTGCCGAGATCTCGTCCCTCACCCAGCCAGCTAGCCAGCCAGACAAAGTGTATTATTAGGCGCCCTGTTTTCAAAAAAGCAATAAAAATATATTCTAATGGTACAAGGGCCTTCGCGTGCTACATATACTTTCTTTTTTTTTTGAAAAGCATCAAACCCCTCCTCCCAGGGTGTGGGTAAACATGATCAAAAGAAGAAGTGAATTTCGCTACAGATGCTTTTATGAGAAATATGCAGCCGGGAACTGATAAAAAAAAATTATTTTTTTCTGCTCTACATTTCTGTTTTTTCTCTGACTTGTACAAACAGCCGACCGAATTATATATAAATTTTTTTAAAAACAATTTAACGGTGAAATGTATGTTCCGGTACAATTTGTCTGATTCTATGTCTGAGCGTCTGTTTTAATCGCTGTTGGAATTTTGTTATGAAGGATTACACAGTTTTAAAGGACATTTTTGTAGATTGCAAGGTAGAATGTCGGATTTATTTTGCTTATCATATGATGGTTTTGAGGATAGGTGACTTGACGGTAGATAACATAGAGCAGGAAGCTTGATAAAGTAATTTTTTTAAATTGCAATTTAGGAACCGGATAACTATATCTACATGATATCTAACTCTTCTTTCGTTTGAATCCGAAAGCACGATGTGAAAAAGTCGGGAAATAGTGTTAACAGGCAGTTGTGACTATATCGTGAGACTGCTTTTTGCCATTTCCGACATGAAGCCAGAATCATCAATTTGTGCTGTGTTAAAATGATAAGAGAGAGAGATACAATAATAAAAGCTGTGTAATCAGCACTGGATTGACATGAAGGTTTAAATCTGCTTTGTGCCGCGCTCTCAAGAAATCTTCGATAGATCAGTAGGTAAGAGGACTTGACACATGATTCATATGACGTTGGTTCGAGTCACATTTGGGCAATGAAAGGAAGAAGTGTCATTTAGATCCAATTCTCGAGCAGCACAATGAAGTCATACGTTTCGGAAGAAAAATGTCATTGCTGGGACAGAAACACAAGTTTGTTACACAGCCCTTGGATGGAATCCACAAGAGAACAGGCGACCATGAGCTCCAAAAGCTACTTGCCGTAAAACAGTATTGAAAGAATGCCAGGTCAATGTGCGGTCGGAGAATTTGTACAAACTAGATGACAGAGCTAGCAACAGAGTCAGATGGAAACCCTTCTGTTGTACTCTTAGCTCCACATAGGAACATGGATGCAGTAAGTAAGTAAGTACAATGAAGTCGATCGAATGCTTGCTTTGTATACATTTATTTACATACTTTGCTGGACATATTCTGATTTCTCCTTAGTTTGCGTCTCACGCTGGCTCTATCGCTGGCAACCGCTTGCCAATTACCAATGCCAAGTGCATTTCTATCTTTATCGACAGCAACTTTCCATGAGTTCTTGGGGAACTCTTTTGTCTCCCTCGCTTTGTCTGCACATTGACGTTTAAACGTGAGGAAGTCCTGACGACTACTTGTTGGCTGATATCCTAAAATATGTCCATATAAATAAAGCAAAGTCATGATTTGAGCCAAAATTATTAGCAAGTTGACAGCTCCTCTTCAAATTCTCTTCTGACTGATCTAATTTGATGACATTCAAATTAGAGTTAAGATTAGTAAGCCATCAGATGTGAGACAGTTATTTCAATCAAAATTGCAATGTCTCAGACATCCTACATCACTTTATAGTTGGAATCCCATTACATCATCATTATTTCTATTAAGACGATCATTAGTCATAAGTTGACGTAATACATTTTCGAACACATGATGGTTATCATCATGATTTCTTGTAAAAATAAAGCATAGCAACGTCCAAAATGCGTCACTAGAATTCCAAAACGACATCACTTCCATTACTGAATATTTCCTTTTTTCTATAAAACCAAACAAAAAATCAGCTTTAACAAGGCAAAGAAGAAGTTTTGAAAAGATGAAAAGAAAAAAGTACTTTATAGGTACGGGTACATAGTAAATGAGTAAAAGGAGAGACTTTAAAATACTAACTGAATAAGTCGTATGGCAGATTTACGTAAATAATAAAATTATACACAAGTGTGCAGCATTATAATGCTTCCAAACAGATTAGCATTATGGCTCTAATGCCTCTCATTCCATCTCTATCTCACATTCAGTCCACATCATTCCTTTCACTCATTCACTTGATGCTCAACTATATGCCATTTCCATTTTTTCCCTTCCATACACAAACAATGAAATTTAAGTAAAGTAAAATTTAATGGACTTTTAAAACTTGATAGCGCTGGATGTAGAATGGAACAAAAAAAAAAAATAATATTAAAAAATAACTCCATCTCTATTTGCCTTCACTTATGTACACATGTTTTAGTCGTTGTTCACATCATAATGTGATTCCATCTCGTACTCTCATTCCATCTTTCTCACTCATCCACCATTTCTCCTAATTTCACACTGTTGGATGCAAATATCATTTTAAATGCTTAAATGTGCTTTCCTCCTTTTTTTTTCTTCATCATTTCAGCATATAGTGTAGACATGCAGTGTTGTATTGATTTTATTGCTATTTTTTTTTAAAGTGAATCCTACAATGTGCTGTACTGATTAAATTGTTTGAGCTTTTTTTTGTGAAACTTTTATTGGATGCAACAAAAATATATAAAAAGTTTGGAAATGCGATGTGTCCAGATTAAAGGAAATTGAGTGAATTAAAAACTAGTAATTGGATCTTGATGTTCGGAGCATATAGAGTATTTGGTGATATTTGAATTGGAACAACAAGTTTTTAGTGGGCATTATGGATGTAAAACTAAGACTAATTCTATTTGGACATTTTATTGTTTTTAATTGTTTGGGTGGAGTAAAAGCTTCTAAAAATTATTTAGTGCAACATTAGAGTGACATCAAAGTTATGGATGTTTAGTGACATGAGAATTAGATTAGAAATTTGATGTTGAACATTCGTACCCGAATGTTATAAAGTAAGAGGAAGAATACGGATTCTAAATGTAGTTCGAACTCCAAATGGCCGTCAAATGACGCCTTGTGTCGCCCAGTGTTACAGTAGCAACTCATGTGCTTTAAATGCACTTCAGACACCATGGAAATTCAGTAACAAATTCTCAGTTCATTAACAATATAAATTTCATATTATTTTAGGTTACAGACATTAATATAGCTACTGGAAAAGTGCTCTACATTTCCTTTAACTCAAATACCAATTTATCAATGTATTTTCAAAATGTAACAGATATGCTTGCATGTATTATCTTACAATTTTACAACCAAAAATTAAGGATTAAATCCCCAAAATGCTACAAACCATAAAATGAGAAATCAATAAATTTTCTTTGGGGCAATTTTGGAAATAAAAGTTGTTTTAAGCTTCTTTTTTAGTTTCAAAACTACTTCTTCAGCATTAAAGCTTAAAGACTTTATATGCTAAGCTCAAAGAGTGAAAATATTGAGTATTTGTTCATGATGGATGTAAAGTATTGAAAAGGAAAATTGATAGGCGACTGTACAATAGATAAGCAAAACCTTCCCAGAATTGGATGTCGTGCGTCATTATAAATTTATATAAAAGGAAAGCCTTGAACTTGAAGAAGCAAAAAAAAAAAGATGAAATTTTGCTGATGGATTCAAGACACAGATAAGAATATTTAATGAGATAAAATTTGTAAAATTGTGACCTATGCCTTGATATGTTTACAAAATGCTGATCTCAAGGATCTTTCACCCATCCCACAAAAACATCGATACTTTTTTGGTCATGAACTCAATAGTTTTATGACAAACATTGTTATTTTCTACAATAAAACGAGAATCATGTTGACAATCTTGAACTTTTTTTATTTTTTATAAAGTTTTTCGTTCTCAAAAATCCCGTAACTACAATATAAGTAAGTCAACAAACAGCTAAAATCTCAATTGACATAACACTTTACTGACGAAAAGACAAAACATGTGGATTACTATTGTTTGATTGTAGATCCATTACTGTATAGCTTTAGTAAATAAGACATTCTCTTTTTTTTTTCGAGAAATGGCAGAAAGTAAAACTTCATGAAAATCCAATCTAAGTTATTTTTTGTGTTAGCGAGATTTTCTGTGAAGCTTAACATGTGAAAAAAGAAAATAATTTTCTAACAAATGCGAGATCATCATCATCATCACGTATTAAAAAATGTTTAAAGTCCTTTTATTATTGATGGTGCGGCTTAAGCGCATTTTTGGAACAGTGATCAGAAAATCAATCGATAAGCCAGTAACTCGCCAGAGCTAATAAAATATAGACAGAGTTAGCCAGAACCAGCCAGAGTCTGCTAGTGCTTGTCAGAGCCAGTCAGTGTTTGCCAGAGCCAGTCAGATCTAGACAGAGCTAACCAGAGCTTGTCAGAGACAGTTTGATCCAGTCATAACCAGCCAGAGCTTGCCAGAGCCAGCCAGATCCAGACAGAGCTAGCCAGAGCCAATCAAATCTAGCCAGAGTTAGCCAGAACCAGCCAAAGCTAGCCAGATCCAGACAGAGCTAGCCAGATTCAGACAGAGCTAGCCAGATCCAGACAGAACTAGCCAGAGCCAGCCAAAGCCAGTCAGAGCTTGTTAAAGTCAGCCAGATCCAGACAGAGCTAGCCAAATCTAGCCAGAGTCAGCCAGAGCCACTTATTGCTTGTCAGATCCAGCCAGATCGAGACAGAGCTAACCAGAGTCAGCGAAAACTAGCCAAAGCTAGCTAGAGCTTGTCAGAGCCAACCGGATCCAGACAGAGCTTGCCAGAGTCAACCAGAGCCGCCCATAGCTTGTCACATCCAGCCAGATCCAGACAGATTTAGCCAGAGTCACTCAGAGCTTGTAAGAACCAACCAGATCCAAATAGAGCTATCCTGAACCTGCCAGATCTAGTCAGAGTCAGCCAGACTCAATCAGCCACCCGATCAAAGTGAAGTCATAAGCCTCATTTCTTTCAAAAATCCGCTAAAAAGCATTTCGCTGATTCTTTGTGTACGATAAAATGTTCACATGACATTAGTTGATTCAATTAAATGTTGTTGCTTTATACAGAAAAATGACACATACAACCTCATTTTGATGTGCTCTTTGGTGTTTATCTGCATTAGCATAACTGGCTCAATTTATGATGTGCCTTTATTTAAACATATATTAAATGTCTGGATATAAAAAAAAAATACATTTTTTGTTGCTTTTCTGACATGAATATTTTAATTATCGATTCGATTCAATTTTTAAGAGCTTTCAACTTTATGTGCTGTGCAATTTCCGTTAGTGTCAATTGCTCCCCAAAATTATTTTTTCTGAAATACCCTCTTCATTAAAAATCAATAAAAATATATCGTTTAAAAATGTTCAGTGAACGAGAAATTTTTGCATCAATTTGCATTATCTTAATTCTTTTTTGTTTTCGGTTGTGCATCCTTCTCTGCTGTGTCGATGATAATTGAGAGAGCTTTTTTTATGGGTGTCGTTTACTAATTACGTAATGTGAAAAATTCGATTTCTTTGTGAACGTCTTGAATTGTATGGATTGAGTTTCTGAGAAAGTCATCTTTGTTAATCCAGTCCTATTTATCTCTTGTAGACTTGTTGTACAATTCTTTGTCCAATTGATTTCAGAGATAGCAGATTATAAGTCCATTATTCCTTTCCTGTTTGTAGGACTGCCACACGACAGGCGAGGTTTTTGAAATTTCTAAGGACGAGCTTTAGAATTGACCACTGACTGTAGTTTTGAGCCAAAGTGATTAAAATTGACCAATTTGGAATCTCCAGGTGCAAGGAACAATGATTAAAATTGCAAATTGTTAATTTTTCCCAACTCTATTATGTTCTAAAAAGCTAATGCGATTAATGTGTGAGCAACGATGCAAAATTGCTTGGAATTAGTAACTGGCAGAACACTTTAGATAAGACAGATCCAACTTCCGATGAACTCCAAATATGTCAATGGCAAATATACTAACATATGAGGAGATGGGGAAGGTTTTCGATTTGACTTGGTGGCTAACCAAATGTCGAGTTCGCCTTCATGTGGTCTTTCCTGTTTTTACTGAACACATTAATGGATTGAAGCTGTTGTAGATCGGACCTGCCTCGGATTGTTTCAGCCAATTTATCCATTTCTGCATCATGTGCTTTCTGGGTCAGGAAGCTGTCGATAAAAATAGTGTTGCGCTTTTTCTGGAAATTGGCAAGTGGAAGCTAGCGATTGAGCCAGTGTCAGGCGACATCTGTGGGAGGTCATGGATCACAATTGATCTGTGTGACCAACGAAGTAAGGACGTATGTACTCTCCGGGTAATACATAAACTAGTCCTTAATAATGCGGTTCATTTTTTAGGAGGACATGCAGTTCCACAAAACCTTACCCATAAGGAAAGATAGAAATATTGCAACTAGACGTGCCCCTTAAAAACTCAATTTCTATGTAACGTAATAACTGAACATCCCTTTGTGTTCATGCCTATCCCAGATTCGACTAGTTGCAGTTCAATTGTTATTTTTTAAAATCATTTTCGTATCTAATTATCTGAAAAAATAATTCATTTCCTTTTTCGCAGCAACAAAAAAAGTGTTTTGTAGGACTTTATGATTCACAATAATAAATTTACGGAATGCTTTTGACTTAATGAAAAATTTTCAATTGAAAATGCTTTTTGGCTTTTTATGCTTCAAGCCTTTTGTTCGATTGTGATGCATTCAGAGAATTATATAACATATATTGATGATTGATTTCAAATAATTTATAATTATGATGTCTCTTATTGAAGTATGTAGGTATTTTGATATCATTTGACAATATTTTCTTATTTTAGTGATGGTATTTTATTAAAGGACTTGATTAATGTGAATTTATAGTGAATCTATTGAGGCAGTTTGTTGAATTTTCTAAATAAGCAGGAGATTGGACTCTAAAAGAATAATGATATTGTTGAAAGAGCTATGGCTTTAACCAAGCTTTAAAATCACTGTGGTTTAGTATTTTTCGGAGTCTCAAATCGAGATCATCTCTTTGTTAAAGTTAGACTTGATTACCATTCATTAGCATCATAAATAGGAATTTGCGGACAAAGTCCGATGCTGAACTGCTGATAACTGCTCGAAAACGTGTCGTACCTTCTTGTCGTACTAAAAAATTGGCACCTAAGGGGTTCTCAAGCCTTTTACCCTAAATCAGTTCCTGTACTAATTCCTGCACTTACACTTTCCCCTACACTCATACATTCCCTTACACTCACCTTGATGCATACCCTAGAACATACATAAAGAGGAAAGGTAATGATAAGTGTGTACCTTGAGTAGGGTTAGGTGTTTATCGAGAAACCGAGCCATAGTTTGTAGTCAAAAGTATTGAGATAGCAGGATGAACATTGTATCATCTAGAAAGCCAATAGTTGGCCAATAGAGTACCCATTGGTCACGCCTGGATTATCCCAAAACTACCTCTTGACAACTCTATAGAGACTATACACCTATAGAGGTAGATATTCCTAAGGCATGTCATAAAGCTTCACTACCAAGATCGTCAATAAATTACTATAAATTTGATAGACTAATTTAGTCAAACGAAATCGAACTTTATTTGATTGCATGACTCCCTCAAAATATTCACATTCATATTAAATCATCACATTAAATTTAATTTCACATCAAATGCATACTTAAACGATAGTTTACAGTTTTCATTATCAGACAATTTACTAATTACAAAGCGATAATTTAGTTTATAAAGTGAGATCAAAAAGCAATTTTATATAAACTCGATAGTTAAAAGTTCCTTTCAAATTAAATTGATTGACTTATCATGCAGTATAGGATGGGGTGGGGAAGCTGTGTGTCGCGGTACGCTAGAGTGTCATCGAGATTTTTTAGGAAATGGCATGAATTGCATGTTTGGTGTGGTTTTAGTTGTGGTTTGCCACCAAGTTGTGTCGTGGCACACAGGTTGTCCACCACTGCAAAAACCAGCACATGGCATGCGGTTCTGGGTATTTTTTGAAAATTTGACTAATATATGGCGTGCCGTGGAACAAAGTTTGAGCACCCCTGCAATATAGCATGATACAATCTCACTCTCGCTATTTTGATTGATGAAAATTGTTTGTTAAAATTTACAGCAAACTGTTTAATCCTATTTTTAAATTTTTTTTTTATTTATGAGACTGGTATTGCTGTCGGATTCAATTACAATTGTTCAAATAAATGAGAAATGTAATTACTTTTTTTATTTTTCACCCTGTATTTAAATTAAAATTAAATGAAATTAAATTAAAAGCTTTTACTGATGGTTGACGGTGGTGGAGCTTTGGGGTTGTCTTTTTTTTTTGTACCAATATCTACTGAATTTATCGTTGCAATTAAAAGTTTTTTTTTTGACAAATTAACTTTTAACGAAATAGATAATTAATCATATCAAATTTAATCACATAAAGATAATCTCATGCATCCCTAAAAACAGATTACTTTATGATGAACGAAAAAAAGTTGGAAATGGCAATAAAAATATGGAGAAATTTGATTTTTATAGGTTAACCTGGTGCGCCCTTAATAAGCTTAATTTAACACGAGTGGAAAAGGTTTGTAAAGCTTTTAAGTAGTCGATTAAAGTTGAATTAAATGTTTTGATTTTGCTTTAGGTACAGTTTCATTTTGGATGGAAAGTTTTTAAATGCTGTTGTTCACTTTTTACTGTATTCCCTAAAGGCATAACTATTATCTGCACTTTTTTGTCCAATTTATCTACAAATTGGATGTTTACTGAAAGGTACTGACACGAATTTAAAGACTTGAAGGCATAATGTACTGGTAATATTGAATAGCATTCTCTAGATTCTTATAGTTGCTATGATTCTTCTAGTATTCTATACCCGAGCGGTACCCGAGCTACATTAATGAAGGAGACTTCACCATAGAGCTTTTAAAGCTCCAATAAGACTTTTATTAACTCAAAATAAGACCTTAGACCGTCTAAATGTGATGTGATGTGGGATGTCACACAAATGAAGTAGGATCCACCAGGAACTAAAGGAGCTCCCGAAGCTCCTTTTTAACCTTAAATATCAACACTAAATCCCAAGTGACACAAATGAAGAAAGCACTGTCACGGAAGTTTTAGGTTTAAACAAGACCTTTTTTTTTATAGAAATCAGATGGTTTCCAGCAGACTGTGGAAATCTGAGTGTCGAAATCCTTCGACACTGAATGATTTTCTTAATAATAATTTTTGGAAGTTTTGTAACGGTCTTTTTAAATTCAAAAATAAACGGTCATTTATTTTGAAAATAAAAATAACGACCATCTTCGACATTTCCACAGTCTGGTTTCCAGATGGATCCACATAAAAGCGGTTTCCATTAGATGCTAATAAAAGATTTTAGCTGGAAATTAAAAGCTTCGTAATTATATTTAACGCTTGGGAGTGGAAAAGGTTTTAAAGCTTTTAAGTAGTCGATTAAAGTTGAATTAATGTTTTGATTTATGCTTTAGGTACAGTTTCATTTTGAATGGAAAGTTTTTAAATGCTGTTGTTCACTTTTTACTGTATCTCCCTAAAGGCATATATCCTATTATCTGCACTTTGTTTGTCCATTTATTTATCATACAAATTGGATGTTTACTGAAAGGTACTGACACGAATTTAAAGACTTGAAGGCATAATGTACTGGTAATATTGAAATCTGATTGAGAAAATCAGAATGTGCTGATTTTTGGGGATAATTTAGAAATGAGGTTTATGGTATTCGGACGACATAATGTAAATATCTATCCACACTCGAACAACACAACGTGTATCGCTTAGCTGCCGAATTGACGGTAAGATGCGAAGTTAACTTGACGATCCTGTGACGGTTTGATTATGACCCATTTTTAGGGCGAAAATTGCAGTTCGCCGCATTGTGCCGCTCGGGACAATTTTAAGCAAAATGCTCACCAATTGAGTCGTACAGGTAGAATAGTGTCAACTAGGAAGCTCAACCTTCAAACTACCACTTTCCTTGAATACGTCCCTAAATTGTCAGTATGCAAATCTAACAAGACAATCCCTATGATCGAATTCGACTCCTTCTAGATGACCACTACTTTAGGATATAACCACCACCCCATAGCTGCATGGCACTGCACTAAATATTATACCCCATAAAAGAATGAACCCCATATCCAAGATTCACTTTGTCGTAAAAGCAAGCTATTATTAAAGCAAATAAAAAGAAGAAAATGTTTACTTTGTTCGCATCATATCTTTAATATTGATTCATATCTTTCCTTTCTCTTTTTCAAACAATGACTTGATATTTCTGTTGGTCCATTGAACCATTATTATTTGACATTAATTTTATCATCATAAAATAGCTTTAAGAGGTTATTAAAGCTATGCCTATATATTTTTTCTACATCATTGTTTGTTCCGATTATTGATTTTTAAACACTTAAAGGACATCAATCAAAATAGGTTACATTTTAAGAGGCAATCAATTATTAGTTAAAGGGAAATGTAAGAGGTTGAGAGGTTTTGATGATATTAAAGTCATTAGTTGTGCTTTATAAAAGCAAATAACAGAGTGTGGTTTTCTCAAAAACGACTGTTAATTTTTTCAAAAAAAAAAAAATATTTTTGTGGAAAAAATTCAAATTTTTTTTGACCGTTACTTATACTTTCCTTCGTAACGTAAATTTTTATTTTAAAATAAGTTGAGTTCGAAAAGTTCGAATTTCTTCGACAATCAAATGTCGAAGAATTCGAATTTGCGACAGCCACACTCTGGCAAATAATACTCAAATGTTAAGATTTTCTTGGAAAAACAAAGTTTCAAATATGTTTGAATATA
>NW_027226395.1:0-34629 GCF_022539635.2 Chironomus tepperi
ATATCTTAATTATAAAATTTTCTCAATTTGGACAAAATTCTTCGAACGAGGTGAAAAGACTAACCTCAAAATTTGACGTTTTTAAATTTACCCTTGACCTAGAGTATGACGAACTTAAGATAAGCTCTAAATCTTAGATAAATCACAAAAAGGTTTACAATAATCGGCCAACCCACGATAGTGCTCCCAAATCACGTCACCTAACGTCCAAATGACCTCTTACCCCAAAAAAAACAAGAACCATTCTAAATTGGACAAGGACAGAGAATTATTAGCTTGTACCAATTTGCATAAATCAACATATCGATTAACAGAAATGCAGTTTGGAATAAAATTACAATTAACAACATATCGATGATAAATTGTAAATTAATGCAACGTGCGCAAGCATACTAACACGTTGAATTTTTATTTATTTAAAAGAACAAGAACGGATAGAAGAACATAAAGTTTAATGCTCTGTCTCCCTCCCCAATCATCCACATGTCATCAACTAAAATAATAATTATTTATTATTACGATGCTAAGAGGCTTCTAAACAAGCTGATTATTATGGATAGCAAAAATTATGCTAAATAAGTACCTAAAAGATATCAAAACGTAAGCATATACGATATTTTTAGACATAATAATTTATTCAATGAGTACGTTCATGTACGTACATATACGTAATTGGCTTAATAAATTAACGGAAAATAAAAAATGAAAATGAGGCATTGAAACATTTTTGTTTTTGATCTCCGATGATGACGAAAAAAATATATCCGCTAAATTGTTTTAAATGAAACTCTTTTTTTATTATCTTCAAATTTTTATTATGTATTTCGATATATTTTCTTTCAATTCTATTTCTCTTAATAGATTTAATGGAAATCAGTTTAAAAATAAACATGCGAATGGTATTTGAGGAAATTTTTTATTGTTTGGCGCATTTTTGAGAGAATACGGAGATGATTTGTTGTTCTAGGTTGAGATTTTGAGTTTATCAACTGTATAAATTCAAATTATTTCAATTAAAGTTAAGAATTTCATATTTAAATTGAAATTATCTAAGTTTGTCAAAATAACTGCCAAAAAAAATTCAAAAACTTACGAATTTCTCAAAAAAATATTCAAAATTCAAACGCTTTTTACGAAAGAAATTCAAAATTCTCTCAAATTTTTTCAAAAATTGGTCAAAATTTCTCAAAAAATATTCAAACTTTTGAAAAATTTAACAGATTTTTGTCAAAAAAATCCAAAATTTCCCAAAAATTGTTCAAAGTTTTCAAAATGTAACCGTTTTTTTTATGCTGTAGATATTCAAAACTCTGTCAAAATTTCCTTAAAATTGTCAAAATTTGTTCAAAATCAACTAAAAATCCATCAAATAGATTAAAACATCCAAACTAGATCAATAAACAATCCAAAATAGCCCTAAAGTCCATTTAGTAAATGCCATTTACCACCGTGAAGCAAAAAACACAAAACAGAACGCTTCTAAAAGTTCATAATCCTCCAAATACTACGCAATGTTTAAAATGTCATTTTTCCCCAATAAGAATCACAAAATAACATAAACATATATCAAATAAGAACGAGTTACATGTGTCCAATGCGTTAACAGATGTTCAACTTGTGTAATTACCGTTGTGTTATCTCTACATGGCAAACAAATTTGCTTATAACGAACATTTATTGCTTTATTTGTGTACGCATTTTGGGTTTGATTTATTGAATAAAATGGTTTATTATTGTATTGCATAGACGAGAATTGTGCAATAAATGAGGAGATATTAAAAATCATCCTGACCTTCAATCTGAAGTTATAAACTTAAAATCATTCAATCTGAAAATCTCTCTTTGATCATCAAATAATAAAAAGAAGCAAGGTGGTCTATTTCTAATCTTTGCGATTTTTCAATAAACTAAACTGCTCGACATCAAACACAAATCGCATTTAGATTGCTATCTGCGTCTATTCTGTTTAGAAAATTTCCACAATGTGTCCGTTTTCAGCTCAACGATTTTAATTAAAATGAATGCGTAGCAAATCTTGATAAAAATTTATAACAAATCAATCTTCAAATTCAGACGATACAAAAATATTTACTTGCTGGATGTGCTACTAAGCAGCCCACTGAACGAAATAATTTGATTAAACTCGTGCGAATAAAACTTCTCGCATATTAAACTTCAAAATAAAGTGAAAGTGATGAATGCTTATTTTGAAAAAAATTTTCTATCTTTGTTTATGTTCTGTATGTACATAAATTGAGAGATTTACATGCAAAACAGTTAATGTGATGGACATGTGGTGAACCCGTTCTATATTCCATACGAATGGATTGGTAATTTAACCAATTTAGATTAAATTGAAGTGAATGAAAATGTGGAAACGAGATTTTGTTTTCGCTGCTTTTGGCTTTGGTTTTATCATAAAGTAATGTGACACATTATGGTCAGCATGTTGTTAATGGAAATGCATTTTTTCTCTCGATGTTGTCAACATTCTCACAGAACAGAACTGAGAGAATTTCATGCAAGTTACCTCGTTATCGACTCAGATTTACGGCTGTCTATAATTTTTTATTACATTCTTTTTCAAGTTCGTTGCTTCTCATTCCTATTGCATCTAATTTTCATATTCTTCCCATTCATGTTGGATGTCGCATTTTCGTACTCCATTTGAGAATGTAGACTTAGACTTATTAGACTATTGAAGCAACAACATTCGTCATCAATTAATTCTCAATTCAGTAAATTGTTCAGCATGTAAATAACATTTTTCATAGTTTATAGAATTGTCAAAAAAAGAAAAGACTTGATCAAGCTTGTTGCATTTGAAGATCGTAAATTATTTTGGGGAAAGTGCTGTTAATGTTTCATCGATTGGTCTCATTAATTACAATCTTTCCTAAGTGATGATTGTGAAATGGTGCAAGCAAGCAGGCATAGAAAAAGAAGAAAGTTATGAAATGAAAATTTTATTGCTGATGTGAAAATTTGTTAAGCATAAAATCATACAAGCATATTCCAGATTCCAAAATTTTCTTTCTCTCTCGATTTTGAATCAAGTAGGAATAGAAACAATAAGTTACAGTCAAAAATCATCATCTGGCGTTTGACTCAGCACTTCTCATGAAATATTATTCATATTTCTCTTATTGTTGACATTATGACATGTGACTGTCACACATTGTGAATGAAATTTTCAATTCATAAATTTTTTTTGGAGAAATTTTCATTTGAGGGGTCATTCGGATGTTAGTTGACAAATTTATTGATGCAGAAGATCAATGATCTTACCGAACAGCGTCAGTAATATCTTATTTAAAGGCACAACATGATATTTTCATATCGTATTAAATGCGGCATTTTCGCAAAGCCGAAAACTGCAGTATAACGCACTTCATGTGACGTATAACACCATGACGTCGTTGCAACATGCAACGTAGGCTCTGTTCGGCTTTAGTGTCTTTTTGCCGAAACCACTGTTGTTCAAACTGTGTCCTAAAGCACACTATTGTGTTTCCGACACATAATTTTTTGATTTTTGTAACTATATCGGACATTCGATACAAAATCAATTCTCAGGCCAGTGTGACAATAGCATGGTGTCAGATTAAGCCTAAATTCAGCATCAAGTCAGAGACACGTTGCTCTGGATCCGGATTTTGGATGAAATAACCGATTTGTGCTATTCGGTCTAGTTTACTATACTAAAACACTCTGAATAAGAGCAACGCCTTTAATTGCTATTTTCATCGTTACATGACATCATCACGTCCCCCCTTGTCACATTATTTTAAGTCTCATGTACATAAAACACATTTTCATAAGTCAATAAAGAAGAAAATAAACATGACTTGATTCATTCCCTAACATTGATAACCTTAAACAATTTAATACGGCGTTGAACGATAACACTATTGCATTAAATCCACAGCTTAGCTACTTATACCCAAAAAATATATTTATTCATTCCCTAAAGGTCAAATTCTTATTAATGATCAAAAATTGTTGTTAACCATAAATTATGATGTTTTATTAATGAGCTTTCATATTTTGTTACAGTTATAACTTATTAGTTTGTGATTTTTAACGAATGTTCTGCCTTAAAACAAGTTAGTCTAGATATATATTCTTATTCGATACGTGTCATGATGTATTATTGCCAAATTTATAACGCTGATTATAAAACGATATAAATTATTGAAATAATACTTTCTTGCTGATATTCCAGCTGTTCCTACTTTATTTTGCTACATTTCTGTAACTTTTCTGTATCTGATTTGACGTATACAGTAGCGACAAAAAGTATTGAGACGGTCTTTTATTTTTGCATTTCTTGTCATAAAATTTCAACTACAAGTCCATTTTGGCTGAAAATTTTAACATTGGTTCATTTTTGCTCAAGGAATCAAACCTAAGAAAAAGTTTATACTACAATTAAGTATTTTGAAAATAACCGTTAAATTTTCAAATTATCTAAAGCCAAAAAGTATTGAGACGATGGTTTTTGATTGAATATTTCTATGAATCCTTCTTTCTCATGACTCATTGTGATTGGAACTAATAATATTTATATTGTTCTTTAATTCCATGCCAAAATTTTTAATCAAAACCACGTGGTTACTTAAATTTTTGTAATTCAAAATGGCGGCCACTTTGCATGATTTTTAATCAAATATTGACTTGAATTTAAGCTTAATTAATTTAATTTTAACTAAATCATGTTTATTTATGAATAAACTTTCAGAATATATATAGTTTGTTAGTATTCAAGTGCTTAAAAGACAAAATATTGAACAAATTATTTCTTTGGTTGAAGGGTTTTCATCAGAACAAAACTTATTATAGAACAAATCTTTTTAATTAGCGCATAAATATAATATATTTTGGTCTTATTTTGTTGTATTTTGATTGTAGAATATTATTCATAAAGTTTTAGAAAGCTAGATTTAGTATTCAGCAAGAATAATGGAAGTCAAGTGAACTTCCCTATAGACTGCTATATATCAAATGTAAGTAATCTTAAAAATAAACCGAAATAGCAAAATGAACGCGTAGAAGTGAATTATTATACTAAAATTAAGTGTTTTAAAGTGTATAAATACAAAACACATTAATAATTACACGTAAAAAAAGAATTTTGAATAATTTACTTTTTTCGTCCCTGAAGATCGTATAATGAGTGATTATTTAACTTAGTTATTTCTTATTGGATTCTAGTTGTAGCTTTCTAAAAGTTTATGAATATTATTCTAGAATCAAAATACAACAAAATAAGACCAAAATATCTTATATTTATGCGCTAATTAAAAAGATTTGTTCTATAATAAGTTTTGTTCTGATGAAAACCCTTCAACCAAAGAAATAATTTGTTCAATATTTTGTCTTTTAAGCACTTGAATACTAACAAACTATATATATTCTGAAAGTTTATTCATAAATAAACATGATTTAGTTAAAATTAAATTAATTAAGCTTAAATTCAAGTCAATATTTGATTAAAAATCATGCAAAGTGGCCGCCATTTTGAATTGCAAAAATTTAAGTAACCACGTGGTTTTGATTAAAAATTTTGGCATGGAATTAAAGAACAATATAAATATTATTAGTTCCAATCACAATGAGTCATGAGAAAGAAGGATTCATAGAAATATTCAATCAAAAACCATCGTCTCAATACTTTTTGGCTTTAGATAATTTGAAAATTTAACGGTTATTTTCAAAATACTTAATTGTAGTATAAACTTTTTCTTAGGTTTGATTCCTTGAGCAAAAATGAACCAATGTTGAAATTTTCAGCCAAAATGGACTTGTAGTTGAAATTTTATGACAAGAAATGCAAAAATAAAAGACCGTCTCAATACTTTTTGTCGCTACTGTATGTAGGAATAACATGTTTTAGTTTGTTACATCTCCAAAAAAAATACGTTTTTTATTGATATTAATGAAGATCCCGTCATTTGTTTCATTTTTTCTTAAAATAGCGCGGGCGGCGTTGTTAAAAACCTTAATTAGTATCACCATCAGGTGTGAAATTTATAACAGATTATTAACTTGTTAATGGAAATTCAAGGTTGATAATTTTATTCATAAAGTAAATTTTTTTATTTCTTAAAAGAATCTTTTTTAAAAAATATTAAGCTTGAGACATTTAATGATCTTGATCTCTGCTAAAGCTTCATTATAATGACAATTATAGCTTCAGATGACAGTCAAATGGATATTCTTATTTGCTTTTTTAATGATTTTACTTATTTTAATGATTTTAATAGTTTTGATGATATAACGTTTATTTTAGATTTGAATAATATTTGTTATGCTTAGTTTCAAACCCCTTTTCATGTAAAATACTTAGTTTGTTTTTAAACTCCAAAGAATAAACATATCATTTATTTATAAATACTTAATAAAGTAGTTTTAATTAATTAATTAAGGTGTAACAACGTCAAATAAACTGTTTAGAACATCCGGCTAAACAAAGTCGCATCTAAAGCTTGACTACGTGATCATATATATCATTTGATTGGCAATTCAACAATAATCTATGACAATTCAATCTAAAATACCAAAATAACTTATCTTTATTGATTGTTTTTATTGACTGATTAGATTTCTCATGTTCGTCAATTCTTCAATCATCAATATCCATCAATATCAATATCATTTGGTCATTTTATGTCCATTTTCATTGTTTCGCCAAAAATGCCTTTGTTCTAACATTCCAAACTTTTTATTGACAATAGAATAAGAATCCAATAAAAATTCCGATTTTAATGAATCTGTAAGAATTAGAACAATAATTCAGAATGTCCCAGAATTTCAGCCATTGGCTCATCTGATGTCGCCGATTAATATATGCATGCTGCTGACCGACAAACGCTGCTTTGAAGTCTTTGATTTATAATATCTTTTAAATCATGAGAAATATTTAGATTGAAGAAATCAATGAAAGAATTTATTTTGAAGTAAAAGCTATTAAAATTGGATTTATTTGTTTACGAGGATGATTTAGAGTTATGATGCACAATGTTTTGGGGAGCAGGGTGGGTGGCTGAGTGAGATAAAACATGATTTTTTAGGGATTAATCTTCAATATTTGATCAAAATTCATTTGAACAGTTCTGACAAAACTATTGTTCAAAAATCCGATCCCAGGCAGCCATGACTGTGGCATAGTGTCGATTTGAAGCTGAATCTGATTCCGGATCAACTAACCGACTTGACTATTCAAAAACTCTTCTTAAAATATGCCGAATTCGAGTTCATATTTAACCCTCTAATAGGGAACCCAACACCAAATAATTTAAATATGAATAGATAAGATTGAGACATTAGCATCATCAATTCAGAGTCTGGAAAATATTTGAGTTCTCATCGTTAATTTAATAACATCTTTATTGTTATTGCTTCACATAATTTGTTAACAAAATGTCGTTTAATGTCTAAAATAATATTATTATATTCCGTGTTATCATCAAAAATTAAATAGGAACTAGTAATGAAGCGGTCTCGGATCACGCTTCATGGGAATATTCACACCATACGTAGATCAGAAAACTGTGCAGAAAAGTAAGAATTAAAAACACAACTTGAACAAAATAATTGATTTATGAAATAAATGTGATAAAAGATGATTATATACACATTAACTAAAATTATTTAAATGAATGAACTAGTTCCGAACTATTAAAGTTCGAGCTTTGCTCGAACCATTTCTCTACTCGCGGCAACATATTTTCATAGATATGCAGTTTCTGGTGCTTGGGAAAATTTTCACGCCTTCACTCGCTTCGCTCCGTTCAGGTCGCAAAAATTTGTGAGCTTCGCTCAACCAAGTCCGAACTGCGTTCGAACTATTAATGTTCGAGCTTCGCTTGGACTATTTTTCTACTCCCTGAGCTTATCTCGCCCGACTTGGGCAGATTACAGTACTTTTATAGATCACTATACGAGCCGGGCTGAGCTTCGCTCGCCCGACTTGGGTAGATTACAGTACTTTTATAGATCACTATACGAGCCGGGCTGAGCTTCGCTCGCCCGACTTGGGTAGATTACAGTACTTCTATAGATCACTATACGAGCCGGGCTGAGCTTCGCTCGCCCGACTTGGGTAGATTACAGTACTTTTATAGATCACTATACGAGCCGGGCTGAGCTTCGCTCGCCCGACTTGGGTAGATTACAGTACTTTTATAGATCACTAAACGAGCCAAGCTGAGCTTCGCTCGCCCGACTTGGGTAGATTACAGTACTTTTATAGATCACTAAACGAGCCGGGCTGAGCTTCGCTCGCCCGACTTGGGTAGATTACAGTACTTCTATAGATCACTATACGAGCCGGGCTGAGCTTCGCTCGCCCGACTTGGGTAGATTACAGTACTTTTATAGATCACTATACGAGCCGGGCTGAGCTTCGCTCGCCTGACTTGGGTAGATTACAGTACTTTTATAGATCACTAAACGAGCCGGGCTGAGCTTCGCTCGCCCGACTTGGGTAGATTACAGTACTTTTATAGATCACTATACGAGCCGGGCTGAGCTTCGCTCGCCCGACTTGGGTAGATTACAGTACTTTTATAGATCACTAAACGAGCCGGGCTGAGCTTCGCTCGCCCGACTTGGGTAGATTACAGTACTTTTAAAAATCGCTAAGCCTTATAGTCCAGTAATTTCCAAAAACATAAAGACAAGATCCAGTAGGATCAAGTTCACTTCCAGACTATCAAAATAAGATCCAGTAGGATCCATATAACTTCTAGACCCATAAAAATAAGATCCAGTAGGATCCAGTTCACTTCCAGACTATCAAAATAAGATCCAGTAGGATCCATATACCTTCCAGACCCATAAAAATAAGATCCAGTAGGATCCAGTTCACTTCCAGACTATCAAAATGAGATCCAGTAGGATCCATATACCTTCCAGACCCATAAAAATAAGATCCAGTAGGATCCAGTTCACTTCCAGACTATCAAAATGAGATCCAGTAGGATCCATATACCTTCCAGACCCATAAAAATAAGATCCAGTAGGATCCAGTTCACTTCCAGACTATCAAAATGAGATCCAGTAGGATCCATATACCTTCCAGACCCATAAAAATAAGATCCAGTAGGATCCAGTTCACTTCCAGACTATCAAAATGAGATCCAGTAGGATCCATATAACTTCTAGACCCATAAAAATAAGATCCAGTAGGATCCAATTCACTTCCAGACTATCAAAATGAGATCCAGTAGGATCCATATAACTTCCAGACCCATAAAAATAAGATCCAGTAGGATCCAGTTCACTTCCAGACTATCAAAATGAGATCCAGTAGGATCCATATAACTTCTAGACCCATAAAAATAAGATCCAGTAGGATCCAGTTCACTTCCAGACTATCAAAATAAGATCCAGTAGGATCCATATACCTTCCAGACCCATAAAAATAAGATCCAGTAGGATCCAGTTCACTTCCAGACTATCAAAATGAGATCCAGTAGGATCCATATACCTTCCAGACCCATAAAAATAAGATCCAGTAGGATCCAGTTCACTTCCAGACTATCAAAATGAGATCCAGTAGGATCCACATACCTTCCTGACCCATAAAAATAAGATCCAGTAGGATCCAGTTCACTTCCAGACTATCAAAATAAGATCCAGTAGGATCCAGTTCACTTCCAGACTATCAAAATAAGATCCAGTAGGATCCACATACCTTCCTGACCCATAAAAATAAGATCCAGTAGGATCCAGTTCACTTCCAGACTATCAAAATGAGATCCAGTAGGATCCATATACCTTCCAGACCCATAAAAATAAGATCCAGTAGGATCTAGTTCACTTCCAGACTATCAAAATGAGATCCAGTAGGATCCATATAACTTCTAGACCCATAAAAATAAGATCCAGAAGGATCCAATTCACTTCCAGACTATCAAAATGAGATCCAGTAGGATCCATATAACTTCTAGACCCATAAAAATAAGATCCAGTAGGATCCAGTTCACTTCCAGACTATCAAAATGAGATCCAGTAGGATCCATATAACTTCTAGACCCATAAAAATAAGATCCAGTAGGATCTAGTTCACTTCCAGACTATCAAAATGAGATCCAGTAGGATCCATATACCTTCCAGACCCATAAAAATAAGATCCAGTAGGATCCAGTTCACTTCCAGACTATCAAAATGAGATCCAGTAGGATCCATATACCTTCCAGACCCATAAAAATAAGATCCAGTAGGATCCAGTTCACTTCCAGACTATCAAAATGAGATCCAGTAGGATCCATATACCTTCCAGACCCATAAAAATAAGATCCAGTAGGATCCAGTTCACTTCCAGACTATCAAAATGAGATCCAGTAGGATCCATATAACTTCTAGACCCATAAAAATAAGATCCAGTAGGATCCAATTCACTTCCAGACTATCAAAATGAGATCCAGTAGGATCCATATACCTTCCAGACCCATAAAAATAAGATCCAGTAGGATCCAGTTCACTTCCAGACTATCAAAATGAGATCCAGTAGGATCCATATACCTTCCAGACCCATAAAAATAAGATCCAGTAGGATCCAGTTCACTTCCAGACTATCAAAATAAGATCCAGTAGGATCCACATACCTTCCTGACCCATAAAAATAAGATCCAGTAGGATCCAGTTCACTTCCAGACTATCAAAATGAGATCCAGTAGGATCCATATACCTTCCAGACCCATAAAAATAAGATCCAGTAGGATCTAGTTCACTTCCAGACTATCAAAATGAGATCCAGTAGGATCCATATAACTTCTAGACCCATAAAAATAAGATCCAGAAGGATCCAATTCACTTCCAGACTATCAAAATGAGATCCAGTAGGATCCATATAACTTCTAGACCCATAAAAATAAGATCCAGTAGGATCCAATTCACTTCCAGACTATCAAAATGAGATCCAGTAGGATCCATATAACTTCTAGACCCATAAAAATAAGATCCAGTAGGATCTAGTTCACTTCCAGACTATCAAAATGAGATCCAGTAGGATCCATATACCTTCCAGACCCATAAAAATAAGATCCAGTAGGATCTAGTTCACTTCCAGACTATCAAAATGAGATCCAGTAGGATCCATATAACTTCTAGACCCATAAAAATAAGATCCAGTAGGATCCAATTCACTTCCAGACTATCAAAATGAGATCCAGTAGGATCCATATAACTTCTAGACCCATAAAAATAAGATCCAGTAGGATCCAGTTCACTTCCAGACTATCAAAATAAGATCCAGTAGGATCCATATACCTTCCAGACCCATAAAAATAAGATCCAGTAGGATCCAGTTCACTTCCAGACTATCAAAATGAGATCCAGTAGGATCCATATAACTTCTAGACCCATAAAAATAAGATCCAGTAGGATCCAGTTCACTTCCAGACTATCAAAATAAGATCCAGTAGGATCCATATAACTTCCAGATACATAAAAACAAGATCCAGTAGGATCCAGTTCACTTCCAGACTATCAAAATGAGATCCAGTAGGATCCATATACCTTCCAGACCCATAAAAATAAGATCCAGTAGGATCCAGTTCACTTCCAGACTATCAAAATGAGATCCAGTAGGATCCATATAACTTCTAGACCCATAAAAATAAGATCCAGTAGGATCCAATTCACTTCCAGACTATCAAAATGAGATCCAGTAGGATCCATATAACTTCTAGACCCATAAAAATAAGATCCAGTAGGATCCAATTCACTTCCAGACTATCAAAATGAGATCCAGTAGGATCCATATAACTTCTAGACCCATAAAAATGAGATCCAGTAGGATCCATATACCTTTCAGACCCATAAAAATAAGATCCAGTAGGATCCAGTTCACTTCCAGACTATCAAAATAAGATCCAGTAGGATCCATATAACTTCCAGATACATAAAAACAAGATCCAGTAGGATCCAGTTCACTTCTAGACCAATAAAATGAGATCCAGTAAGATTCAGTTCAATTTATTTTTTTTTTGTTTACAAAAATGTATTTTGCAATAATCGACTATAATTTGGCCCAAAAATGACAGGTTTTTACATCGTGTGCCTCAGTGGAAGCATCTTATGGCTCCAAAAACATTACAGTTCTTGCCATCCCCATTCCCTACCAGATGCAAAAACCCAAAGTCTTAGTATTGAGTTTGAAGAGAGATATCGTGCTGATTAACTAACTAACTAACTAACTAACTAACTAACTAACTAACTAACTAACTAAATAACAGAAAGTGTTTTTTTGCGATTTCTCGGCACTGGAAGCACCAATCAAGATGCGGTTTTCACTGTTGGATTGGTATTTTCAGGCACAGACTTTCCACCATTGGAAATATTTCTCAATTCTGTAAGTCTGATGCAGGAAATTAAAAAAACTGAAATTTCAAAATACCAAAAGCAATATATTCACCCAAATTGAAAATTTGGTGTGAATATGAAAAGAATAAAGCCTTAAAATTATGATGCATAATTTTATGACAAAAAGAAGCCAATTATGGATTTTAGTAATGCGAAAAATATGTTTTGAGTCATCTTTAAAATTGAAAATTTATTTAATGTTCACGGCAAAAGAACAAAAACATCAGTTTAGAGAGTTGAAGCTATTAACAAATCAACTTCATTTAACATTTATTTTTTGTTCACTTTTTTAATGTTTCAGTTAATGAATTTTTATAGCTGTGATAAGAGAATTCGCTAAGCCAATATTTAACTGGTGGCATTTTTAATGGGAGATTTTTTTATGATCATACTTACGTTGAGTTATAGCCAAATCATTCAAACGATATCAAATTTTAATGCGATTAAATATATTAAAAAGAGACATCCACTTCCTTTATATATACGCACTTTTTAAAATTTTATATTACATCGTTTTTCTATTTAATAATAAAATTCTTTTTAACGACTTACACTACTGACATCGCACCGGGTCTATAAGATTGTAAATCATTAAATGAAGAATGTTTTATTTGTAAATTGAATAGAAATAGACCTTTCATTTTGAACATTTGGATAGTTTAAAGTGGTCTATAAATTGAGGCTGATGAACTGAGTCGGCAAATTAAAATTAATTGGAAAAGGGTTTGACGAATTCATCAATGTCTGAACTTGAAATATGCTTTTATTGCAAAAATTCTACAAAAGAATTGAGTTTGAATACTAAAAAGTCCGTTAAAAATTTGCATTCTACAAAATTCGTTATAATTTTGAATTTTACAAAGTTCGTTACAATGTTGAATTTTACCAAATTTGTTAAAATTTTGAATTCAACAAAATTCGTTAAAATATGAACTCTACAAAGTTCGTTAAACTTTCGTTAAATTCCAAGATAATATCAAAATTTGAATTCTATGAAATTCGTTAAATTTAATTCTACAATGTTTGTTCTAATTTGAATTTTAATTTTTCGTTGAAATTTAAGTTCAAAAGAGGTCATTTAATTTCAAATCTTTTAAATTCGTTAAAATTTTGAATCGTAAAAATTCGCTACCTTTTGAAACTAAACAAATCTCAATTTAAACCCGCTCCAAATCACACCTTATCAATCACTTTTTATTCCCTCTCACCAGTAAACTAATAAAACTAAACAAAAAGCCATAAAAATTCGACATCTTCCCAACTGTTGTTTTGTCTAAATTCACTGTTCAAAAAATCAAGAACAAGTCACTTTAATTAAACATCATGTTTGTTGATACTTTTAATGTTGAACAAATTTTTATTTGCTGTTACGCTGACATTTTTATGGGCTTGATTTTGAACGCAATAAATAATGATAAATTCACCAAAAAAATCGAGCTTTTCAACACTTTTGAGCTTTCAACAAAGCTGATCGTGAATTTGAATTTATTTTGACCGTTACGGAATTTTTCAATTTGATCGTAAAAATAGATTCGTGCAATAAAACAATTCACGCATTTATTTGCGTATAGTTCGAACTTGAGATTGGAAATAAGGAAGCTATAAAAAGTCAGCTGATCGCATATTTTTATTTACTGTATAAAATCTAATCATGAAGCTATATTATTGAAAGTTTTCATCAAAAAACGCATTTACAGTATAAAAACAGCATGCACCTTGTAAATTCCTATTAAATTAAATGTTTTTTTTCCTTAATAGCATTTATTCATGCTTCATTATTGACATAACTTTGTGCAATTAATTACTTTTCCGATCATTGTCAAGGTCATTTTTATTTACACAGCATTTCTTGCGGTGCCGTATGATTTAATGGAATTTGCATTTAAAGTCGTTTGACTGGTTTTTTTGAGTGGATGATCACTAAAGGCTTAACAAACCTCAAAAAAATGTCAATTTACATACGAAAAATAGTTGATTGATTCTGATGACAAGCAATTCAAATTAATGGAACATGAAATGCCGAATGAGGTCGAATAGCTTTAAAAAAAGATGAGAAAAAATTTAATTTTCAATTAATTAATTGAATTTCAGGAATAATGATATATTATGTGTGTAAGGGGATCGCATCACGATTATACTATTAATTATTGTATCATATAATTGATATCCTTGAAATGATGACTCACATCACACGACAATCTCATGCATATTTACGAGCGAAAATATTAAACAAAATTGATTGTAAATATGTGAACTGAAATATTAAATAGTAAGTTAATATTGATGATAGTTGGTGTGTAGTTGCAGTAAATTAGTGAGTAGCTTAACATTCTTGACATTTTTCCTACTGTGATAAATCGGGATTGTTAATGAGATTTTTATTTTAATTTTTAACAATTAACGTATTTTTTTAATTTAAATTTTTAACGACTTTTTGAGATTTGAATTTTTAACGACTTTTGGAAATTCAAATTAATTTTCAACATTTTCCAATTCAATTTTGAAGTTATTTTGAACTTTCAAGGACATTCCAAATTTTTAATTCTCTTACAAAACGCGTAAAACAAAAACTCATCAAATCCTCCCAAACCGACCATAAAACCCAATCATCCATAAAAGCACGCGAAAACAATACGATCAGAATTTTTAACAAGATACTTCACATCATGTAGAATTGCGGCAATAAAACTAATTTTTAAATGATGTGCAAAGTAATGAATTATTTTAATTAGCAAGTGCCACAACATCAAACATCCATGTTTCAAGTGATCCACAGGAACCATCAAAAACCTGTTTTACATTAAACAATTAAAATCATGACACGATCAGAGCTGTAAAGTCATCTAATTGTATGCATATCCATCAATTTCATCGTTTACCTTTTCAAACACTTATTACATGATAATTAGTCATTTCTAGCTACTACGGTGTGTATTCAAATGGGTTCAAATTTGAATAATTTACGTCATTCTGATGTCTCATAGCTGAATATCTCCTTAATTCCAAATATACTCGTGAGAATTTTCTTAATCGATATATATTCTATTATTTGTGGACGGACATAAGCTGCTTGTTAGTAAATAATTTATATTTATATATTTATAGAAAATCATGCACGCAAAATGTTTTTAATTCCCATAAATCATTCTTTTTCATATATGATAACTAGAGACAATTTAAAGACACGGAAAATAGCTATGGGAATATTTTTATTGAATGATTTTCGACAATATAGAATTTATTTGTCATTAGGGAAATGACCGTTGATAACAAGTTGATTTGTAAATAATAATTGATATCAAAGTAGCCAGCTGAATTTAGCTGATTTGAAGATTTTGGGAATTTTCCAAAATTTAACGAAACTTTTTGAAAAATTGTCTGAATTCAGCTTACTCACCAGATTTAAAATTTGAAATTAACGGTCAATCATTGCAGAACATTTTCACGAAATTGACCGTTTTTAAATTTAAATTTTTAAAAATTTAACGAAACTAATTTGAAAATTGACCGTTTTCAGCTGAATTCAGCTTGTTCAACCAACATGAATTTATTTTTTCTAAATTTAACAGTCAATGATTACGGAAATTAGCTACGTAAATAAATTTTGTTGAATTCACCTCAAATCAAGAACAATTCGTAGAATTTTATTCAAAATTGAACATACTTGAATAGATTCTAACTTGATCAACCCTGCACAATTCAGCAAAATTCCTCAGATTCTCCACAAAACTTCCCACATTAAAATTCAATGTTAATCATCCTCAAATCAATGACGTAAAAAGGCTACATACATAATTTAAATAGAACAATTCTTAAGCATAAATTCCTTCCCATTAAGTACCAAATTAGCCAGAAAATCAAGTCATTAACACCAAGATCAACATCCAGAAGTATTCCATTTAAATCAATTAAGGTCTATCAGTGTCCAAAAGGCAAATCTGTGAGACAATGCTGGAAATTATACAAACAAATGACAATGGGTAATAGAAGGGTCCAAAGGAATGTAATTATAAATGACTTAATATGATTTTTTTGTCTTTTTTTTAAAAAACAAACAAATTGACAGCTTCTGTTAAAGAATATTCCCATGACTTCTTTGTATATGCAGACATAAAGTCCGATCGTCGAAATTGATTCCTTGACTAACGATATAAAGCAATTAACTTAAATCTGATACAATAAATTATTCTGCTAATGAACCATAAACAATAATCTGTGCTGTATGAAGGTACAGAATGACCTAGAAATATCACGTGCACCATCCAGCAGATAAGCATTGAACCATCTTCATAATCGGTCATAAATATGCTGAAAGCATGTGTGAGCATTAAAACGTGATCTCATATGAAATTCATAAGCATGCTGTACGTATAAAAGAAACATTTATTGCATAATTATCAGCTATTGTACTTCTGTAAAGCTTTAGATATTTACCTCAAAACTCTAATTAATTAACACAATAGAGTTGAGGCATGTAAGCTAATAAAAAATTGCATTCTACACTTTAAATGATTGTTAATAAAGTATTCGCAACAGATACTTAGTTGATGGTGGGTCATTCGAGAATGATGGGTATCATATTGAGTGGGGATGGGGTAAGAGAAGGGATTGAAAGATTATGAGGGGTAAAATACTAATTTTAGGTGGATTCGACCTTCTTGACTGTTTTAGCTTAGAGCGTATTCAGGGAAGGGGAGATTGACCCTCATTCAGGGAAAGGTTTGACCCTCATTCAGGAAGTGAGAATGACCCTTATTCAGGAAGAAGGGATTTCCATCATTCAGTAAAGAGGGTTAACTGTCATTCAGGAAGAAGGGTTAACCGTCATACAGGAAGGAGGGTTGACCATCATTCAGTGAGTGGGGATGACCCTTATCCATGTAGGGAGGATGATGGTCAACCCCTACCACATCTTTCCTCGCTCCGGTTCACTTAACTACTTAAAAAATCTTACATAACTATTTTGTGGCAATAAACTGATCCAGAAAATTCAATCTCCATCACTTACTATCAACCCCAAGCTCAGTCATATTCAATTGTTTCTGTGCCTTTTAATTTGCATTTTTTGATTCATCATCACATTGAGGTTGAGAAAATATTCGTCTATATCCAAGTAAGTTGATGATAATAAAGGTGTATTAGTGCTGATGGAATGACTTTAAGCAGTAGAAACAGATCTCCATTCTTATCAAGCATTTCAATCTTTTCATAGAATCCATAAATTACGAATACAATTACTGATATTATTACGGATAAATCATAAGTTATATACGGACATAGGAGACATTTGGAGCTTAACATCTACAATAAAGAATAATAAACAAATGAGAGGAATCAGTTTGTAATTTGATGATTAATGTGCTGTTGAAATGAATGAATTTGAGTGGAATTTAAATTTTAAGTAGCTTGAGGGGCTTCAGCAGGTGTCAATAGAAATGATCGGATTAAAGAGAGATTTTTTGGATGTTTATGTTACATGACTGACTAGGTGAGAGTGGAAGTAATCCCAGCTACATATTGTAAGCTCTGAATTGCTCAACTATAAGCAATTCTAATCCAATTTTTTACGGTCATGCCCATCAATTTGATGTTTACTTCCTATTGACTAGCCCTCGAGGGATTTTATAGCTTCAAACAATTGCTACATTGTGCAATAAAACAGTGAGAAAATACATATACACAAATATTCTAATTTTTGATGTACGTACGTCATTTTTGATCAAAAATAATGAAATGTAATTAATTGCTCATGTTGAGTCATTATGACTCATAAACAATGAGAGCAATGAATAATTTTGTTATTTTATAAGGGTTGAGAATTAAGTAATATGACTATTAATGTGCATTGATACACTTCGGTTCATCTTCTTAGAATGACATGTTGTAAGCAGTAGAGACATCGTTTTAGTCAATTGTTAAACAATTCAAGAATTTGATGTCATTAAGAACCGTGTTGTCAAATTTTTTTTTTTGTGGCAGGGCACACCTTGGTGGTAAGCAACGGCTATAATCACATGCGGTGGTAAGCAAAGACCGAAATTGCACAATTCATAGGCTTGCAATTCATAACATTTCTAAAAAATCGGGTGAACCGCGACACACAGTTTAGACATCTGACAACGGTTTTTTGAGGCTGACATTGTATATGGCAGGATTATGAACTGTTACAGACTAACAAAATCAGGCTAGATTACAAGTCGTAATTCATCAAACAAAATTTGTTGACAGGAATGGCCTGGGAGAGGTAACTGTATCAACAATCCAGATCTTGATAAAGATTCACACGAATATATGTAGACGTAGCTGGAACTATATCAGTCTGAATTTCTGTGTTGCCTTCCTGATCCAAGGACAATGTTTAAATCAGCCTACCATTCCAAAGACAACTCCCTAAACTCGAGAATCCAATTCAGATGAGAATAATGATTAATTAATTGATTCTGGAATCTAGTTGCTAAGTTATCACTAACTTTATGAGTGCAGGAGTTGCTAGAACATTTTACAGAATGTCTATTCAATCAAATTATTGTATAACTCTGTATTATCTGCAGATTTGTTGGAATAGGTCAAAATCTCAGAAGCAGGTTAGATTTTGTTGAATTTTACATGACTTCATGCATTGAATAATTATTCAGCTCAAAGGGACAGGAAGCAACTTTACCAAATCTCTTCATGACTCAAGGTTGCTATTAAGGGATCCCAATACCGAGACTTCCCGAGTAGTCTCAATCTCGAATCCGAGATTTCAAGAAACCTTAATTTCTATAGCTTAAATATCTATTAATTAAGATTTATAGACGATTCAAAATAAACTGCTGCATAATCCGACAAAGCTCAATAAATTTTCCCTCATTAAGCATCTTCAAAGGCATTTCAATTTCCTTTAAAGTCATTAAACAAACAAAACAATGACTAAAAGTCACCAACACCTTCACCTCAACAGCAACGCAGCAAAAATATGTAAATGAAATTTCACAATGAATCGCTTACCTTTGTCAATCCAATGACGAAAAAAATTGATAATATAAAGTATGTACCCCAGACGAAGACCAAAAGTGTATTTATTAAATAACATTTTTCTAAAAAAAGTAACACACATTAGTGATAATTGCTTATGATTATCCACATCCAATTTCACCTTGAATTATTTGCTGTTCTTTGACATCGAGATAAGTCAAATTTAGATGTCCAAATACTGCGACATAATAGATATTGGTGTCAATGTTTTGGGCAAATTGCAGTGTATTTGTGTAGCGATGATCAAACATCTTTCCATAATTTATTGCAGCATATGACAGAACAGCCCATACCATAAGTTCACAGCACATATAAATTTGTAAAATTTTTCGCGTATTTACATTTATTGTGTAATTAATAAGAGTCAGATTATGCTTCATTTTACTATACTTATATCCACTTAATGATTATCAACTGATGATAACGACGATGAGACTTTTATGCCTTTACATCTTCTTGCTTATTGACTCAGATGTGTCTCGTATAATCATCGACTTGTTTGTGTGTCAATCGATACAATAAAACTTACAGGTTGATGTGGATTGATCGAATAAAAATGCTAGAAACGCACTTGCAGGTTGTATTGCTTGAAGGTGACTGAAAAGAATGCAAAAAGAATTGAAATAAATTTTTTTGGAGCTTGTTTGTAAATATTTTTGTCATGTTTTGCATTGGACATAAGTAAACAGTCAATGTTGGGAAATTGATGAATAATATTTATGAACAGAAGCTACATTAAGTTTGCTATAGGCTTATAAGCTCGTGCTTATAGTAGAAGTTCGGCTTATTGATTACAGGCTAGAAAATACAGCTGTCGCAGTGTATTCTAAGTTGTGTCGTTAGTTCAGAAATAGGTCATGATAATTTTCTGGCTTTTGAGTATGATAAACACATAGAAATTGGAATATACAGGCTTAGGTTCTTCATTCAATGGATACAGTCCCGACCATACCAAATTTTTCTGTCAAGATCAGCGAGCACCTCCATTTTTCTTGTTAACATACGAAACCACATTTCAAAACAATTAAAATTGATGATCAACAAAATGTAGCTGTCAACTTTTGTCATTTTGCGGCAACCTGCAATGCATGACTGTCAGCTAATGTGGTAGAATTGGTGTTTGAGAATTATTTAATCTGATTTGATTCTTGGTCAGTTCTTGATTGAATTTGTTTTCCAGTAAAATCTCGTATTTTCCAGAATATAATCTGCTTACTTTGATGAATTACAAGATCTATGGATTAAAATATTAGCTTTGTAGAAAAATCCGGAAATTTGCAAATCTTCTTTCACTTCCTTGCCATTACCAGAACAATTGTCACATCTGACCCTGCTTGAAACATGCTAAAATCTTATTTGACATTCACTGTCTGCACTTTTTTGTTATAAATCCATTAGGTTTTCTGTCGATGATTTGTCAAATAAAAAAGTTTATCCAAATGTCCTTCTGAAATTCGCAGTTTACGCATTTTCAGAAGCCTAGCCCATGTTAGTTCACATTGAATTATATCTATGCCTACACTTCCTTGCTACTTCGATGAATTGATACATTTTAATTGAGAATCAATGACTACATCATCAACTATTTCTGATTGATGAGTTAAGATCCAGTTGTTATTGCTAATTTATTGATTATTCTCTTTTCTCTTAATTCGTCCATCCATAAACGATTTTGGCATTTAAAATTCGTTCACTTTAAAGTCCAAACATTTGTCTTTGGTCATCCACGTGAAGACAATTAAAAAAAATTTTTAACATAACAAAGAAGTGCTAAAGCATCAGATAAGTCAGTCAGACTCTCCTCAACATGACTTGAAATGATTCAGTCATTTTTTGAGTGACTTGCGAGAGGATTGACATTACATAACACATTAATTTCGGATTTAATAGATGATTAATGTCATAATATTTAAATCCATACACAATGATTTGATGATTCCAGTTGAAATGCAAAAGGTTTGATGTGGTTGTCCTGATTTTACTTCACATGATTTGAGGTATTTTTGCGTCATTTTGTATGATATTGGAGATTTTGATGGATATCAGATGAATGTGATATGCTGGATGTTTTGAAATTGATGTAAAATCACAAATCATTGTTCAAAACAAGCAATAAATATGTTTTCTGGTATCAAGCATTTAAATATTAACATAAAAACTGAAATGCACACCTTTTTATGTAGGATGATCAGTAAAAGACAGGTGATTACAGTGATAAACAAAGATTTCAAGGTTATCATTGAGAATTCATCTGTAAATGCATCAATGTTTGGTTTGTGATTGGAGGTAAGGCTGGATTGCATCAAATCGACAAGAATCAATACTTCCTTTGTTGAGTAACTGCATAGCTCACTCTAGAAATGTAGAAAAATAATGCAAAAATGTCAACTGGATGTGAAATGAGAATCTGCACAAGTTTTGCGATGTGGCCAGCAATAGAGAGATTGGAAACAGCTGTAAGTTATCAAAGCTACATAGCTGCACTCTTACGATTCCATTGTGCAGCTCGGATGTCATATTAAGCCATGTTAAATCCCACTTTGCGACTAAACTGCAAAAAAAAATGTTTCTGTAACTAATCAAATAAATTTATAGCTGTTAAAGATGTTGAAATAAATGCGTAAATACGAATACCAGCTGTAACTTACCAGCTTATCATAAAACACAGTAATATATTCAATTTGACAATGAAATTCTTTTATTGTGTCTGTATTATGAATTTATAATTATGCAATGCACTTTTTTTTATGTCTCCAATGTCCGCGGAATGAGAGAGAAAGAAACAGAAACAAATAAAAATAAAAACTTAATCAGCAATATTGTCGTCGTCGTCGTCGTCGTCGCTTCTATCCATTGCGTCATATTGAAAGCGAAAGAAATGATAAAAGAAGAAGGCAATTTCATAGGCACGCCTGTTTGCTGGTCAATATATCTCAGTTGTTGTATGCAAAAGCATTTAAGTCTTCTGTTTACTTCTCAGCATTTTCTTTCCGTTCAGTCTTTATGTATTCATTTCTCTGAGCTCGCGCCAAAGTCAAATAAAACGACTCATTAACATACACGTACATTCCGCGTATATGAGATGGTGTGGTGATGTCACGGTAAATCATGTGAGGGGCTTCAGCTTTTGACTAAGTCCCCAATAAGTTCCTTACATGATTTAAATTTTGAAAAATTTGTATGGTTTTCAAAGAAAATTGTACGGTTTTATATCGAATTTGTAGGGTTTTTATTGTAGAATTTTGTAAGATTTTTGTGAATTTGTAATGTTTTTTAAGGATTTGAATGGTTTTTGTAAACTTTGTAAGGTTCTTATATGAGAATTGCTTCAAATGTTGGAATTGTAAGGTTTTAATATAGGACTATTAATGTTTAAGGGTTTTATACATCATTTGCAAGATTTTGAACTGATTACAAAAGTTGTAGACGTCATAAACGATCAACTCCCATTGGAATATATGCTCACTTATTATACCTGCGGTTACTGCCTCACAATAGGTCATTTGCTATATTTTTTTGTGTGTTTATTCATAAACAAAACTGAACAAAACTCGAAAGAATCATTCAATTGTTTTATTTAGTTCCAGAAAATTGCTATGTATCATAAAGTTTTGCAAAACAGGCAAAGCTGATTTACATGATTATAAAAAAAAGTCTTTTTGATGAATGAAAAGACATTGAATAGCGTGCAAAATTCGGGAGGTCTTCGCACTTAGTAATAGGAAATATTTTCCGGCGATAATCAAATTAGATATGAGAATCTTTTAGCTAGAATCATGCTAGTTAATCACCAAAAAATGTGAGTTTAAAGGTTCATGTGACAAAATTCGTCATCATCATTGATAGTAATAGTCATCATGTAAGAACAATGAAGTTGGATTGTCATTAAGAAATGTAATTGTTTAATGATTGATTTCGCTCACCTGCCTCACCTCTCTGACCGTGTATGACTACATTTAGTCGTCATGTATTAAAATGTATTTTATTATTATTATTATTATTATTTGTTTAAAACCTCTAAACTGCATGTAACGGATGAAAAATTAATATTGATTTGTTTTAATGAGTTCCAGTGCCTTCAAATTATCCGGGCGATGATAAAACAGACTTTTAGAACAACGATTGAATTGTGCCGAAGCAATTAGTGGCAAAGCAAGTCAATTTTATGACTTATTTCACACTTGGACAGGAATGAATCCGAAAATTGCTCTTGCTTAGGGATATAACCGATATATGAGAATATTCAGCATTTAAAACAGCCAAACAATCTCTCACCAACCTCTATGACTCGATAACAACTCCAATCATCACTCTACAGCACTTCCTAGCTCACAGGAATCTAAAACTAATTATTGAACTTGAAATTCGCAATAAACAGCCTTTTCATTTGCCGATGTGCTAATAGCAAGCATTGCAAACGATACACTTGCTAATGAAACTCACATCCATTGATTTGAAAATATTTAGATGATATTCGCATGCTAATAATCGTGAGCGCATTTCAAATGATTGATGAATTGCTTTAGTATGCTAAGCAGTAAGGCATTACTGGATGTTCGATTAAATGATCTTTGTTCAATATTGATTGTTGATTTATCGTTAACAAGTGGATTTTCATTGAATTTGCTATGGAGGAACTTGAACATTAGTTTCATGTAAGATTTGCTGGATGTGAAATAATGAGTTGATATTAATTAAATTGGCACATGATTTATATTTTTGGGATTTTCCGTAGTTGAGCTTGCTGGATGGAAGCTTTCTGGTTGGGGATTTTTGTGGGAATTGAAGGGTTTTGGTGTATGCATATAAAGGAATTGTAGGGTTTTAATATGCGTCTTATTGTTTTTGACTAAATTAAAGAAGTTAGCACTTCTATTCATCAAATATAACCATTTCTAATGACAATTTCACGCAATTCACAACTCGCAAGCATATCCAGTAAGCCGGCATTCAAGCAAAAATTCAATTAATATTCAAAACAGTATAAAACAAAAGAATAATGAGCAGACAAAGTGTTTTGGTACAATCAACTCTTCAAATATGGACATAACAAGGCGAAGAAACCGAGTCATACATGCGTATCAATATCAAATTTTATATTAATGTTTACATTCAGTAACTGACCACCGTTTGTCTGAAGAGTGCAAGCATGTTTGTATGTCTTAGTCTCCTCATATTAACCTTTATGGAAACATCTCATAGGACGTGATATGTTTTCGAAAAAATTGTTTATTTTCTGTTTTGCTTTGGCTTTTCTCATCTCTTAATAAGGTTTTTTGAGACTGACGGGACCATAACAATTAGTAAAGAGCCTGACAATCCCGAGATCAGCATTATTGCGCAACAGCTATAAGTTGTAACACAATTTTCATATGAAAAGCACGATACAAGTTCAAGATTATCATGTGATGTGATTGATGTTCGCATCGCGTATGTGGAAAAAATTTAAAATATATAAATCTTATGATATATTGTCGTTACTTTAAATATCTTATTTAAGATATAGTAATAAGAAAAAAGGCAGCCTTTAAGTGATTCTAAAATAATTTATTACGATATTTGTTTTTATTCTCATTTAGTATGAATCGTGACATTACTAAAGTCAAATAAAAATTATTTAATTTACAAAAAACATTCATTTATAACTTTAACATTAACATAATATTTAATAACCTTTGTTAAGTTGGTAATTTCTTGTTTGGTCGCATGCAGTACAACCTCTTTTTTTACGTATTTAATTAAACAGAAGATTAGAAAGTGACGACATTGTTAATTATTTTACTGTGGTTAAAGTTGATTGAGATTTCTTATCCAAAAACCGCGTGAAAAATTCGAAAGTTTTTGTTGGAAATGAGCTTGATTATATCCATAGCTCAAAACCATACAAATTCAAATCAATGACTTCAAAAACATTTGTAAGGATTTGAAACAATTTATCATGTTTTCATGTAATTCTAAACAATAATTGTAAGAATTTGTATGGTTTTAATGATGCAGATGATGTTTTGAATGTTTCACCAAAACATTTGAATTGTTTTGAAGCATTCAGACCTTTTTCAAAAACAAAATGAGTAATTAATCAGCTCTAAACAACACAGTAAAATTCAGATCAATTAAAAATAATACTTGAAAAAATTAAGACTAGGTTTTATTTAACAATTAAATAATGAATGGTAAAAACTGATAGAATTGTCTTAAATGTAGTGTGAAACAATAAAGATTTATGGCTTACAAATAGGCCTAATTTAGATTTTCTAGGTAGTCCTTACATTGATGGTCAATAAGTGGTATGAAAATCTACAATATGAATGGAATTTAATTTTTTCTGAACATCGCACACAACCAACGAGCGCGTGAAATCATAAATATGTTTTATACTTTTGTTGTTGTTGGTATTTCTCGAGAATTCATTTGCAATTATTAAATGAAAAAAATTTTAGTATTTTTGGCTTTGAAGAGATATAAAGCATGAAATTTTCTTGATTATACGTCTATGACGTAATAAAAAAGGGGGCAACAAAATTAAATTAAATACTTAATAAAGACGGCCAATAATCCAACTAGCAGAAGACTTGTTGTTTTGTATGTTGATGATGAGCTGTTATAGTACTGACCTCCTATACTTCCTAAAGAAATTGGAGTTGTTGATGAAATTCCACTACCCAATGTGTTGCTATGAATCTCATAAATTGGTCCACTTCCGCCAATATTGAGAATATTCTCTTCAGTTAATGACGGCCGTCCAGTATGTACATAAGAGATTGTACCAGTTTTGGATCTTAAAACTCTAAAATTGACTTGATCTTCACGCAATCTTCCAGCGACGAAATTATGAAGACGATTGACAACCACATAAAGATATCCATTCTCGTCAAAGCCCATACCTGTCATAAGCAGCACAAAATAAACAATCTAGTCACATAAAACAGGAATATAAATCTTACCATCTGTCCATTGAATATGAACCTTGTCACGAGCAACAATTTGTTGATTATCATATGTAAATGGTCGATAAGAATCCCATTTGCAAATTGCATGATTAGCAAGTAATCCGAAATACAGGTATCCATTGTTATCCATTGTCATACCATCCGACTAAATATGAAAGATATACAGCACATGTGAGTCAGCGACAAAAACACAAAAAAAACAAGAAAATTTATTGTGAAATGTACATACCTGAGATGTTTTCAATCCATGGTCTGTTACAGCTTCGAAAACTTGACGGGGCGTTGCCCGTCTTGCAAAGTCTGGGTCGCGAAGACGAGTTGCAGGTATTGAATAAAGATGATAACTGCTTAATGGTGAATAATAGACATTTCTTTCGTAATTTTGGTCGATCGAATAGCTGCCAGTAGCATCTGTATTAACATCACCAGTTGATGGGTTGTAATATGGACCAAGAGCAATGCCATCAATGTGAATTGAGAAATTTAGGCTAGTTCCGTTTACAATGAATGATAATGCTTCCCTATTAGCTCTCATTGAGGTATTTTCACGAACTTTCCATGCTCTATTGATTCTACGACTAAATACAACAATTCCAGGGTCAGCGCCGTTATTATCCGTGATATAAGCAAAATCACCATTAGCGTCATCGACGACAATTTTGTTTAAATAATTTGTGCCTCTCGCGACAACTTCTTCAGGAAAATCATATCGCAAAACCAACGATCCATTACGTTTCAAGTCAAACAGCATAAGTTTGGGATTACAAACGAGCTGATTGTTTGCTATATTCAGATACATATATAATGAAAATGTGTAATTAACCTTTTGTACTTATTATCATTGACATTATAATTACGACGTCTATTACCTGGAAGCAATGTGTTGACACGACCGCTATCTACTGCCCATAAAATTCCTCTAGCATCAATTGCAATTCCTTGCACGAATTGAAGGGCTGAACAGTTTCCTACTTGATTCATAGCCCAACTTGGGTATGGTTCTATTTCCGGATCTGTTTTACCGTTATTGTCTGGTGCTATAATGTAACCTAATGTTGCTGGTGATCCAGGCAACATTCTTGGAGTTGTCTGGTAGGAAAGAATTAATAAATTTTTAAGTACTGTGCAATTTACGTCACATTTCAATTGTTTTAATGAGTGTCGGAAAGAATTTTTTCACAGGTCTTGATTCGCAAGCTCAGAAGTCAAGAAAGTTCAATGAGTCATAGAAATAATTACAGAATAGAGGATGTTTATAGCAAAAATCAGCAATGACAATGTGAAGTACACTCAAATAAATCAAGCAAAAGAGAAATAGAAGAACTACTCACCAAATACAATCTGTTTGCGTAAGGCTTAATGTCTGATATGATCACATTTTTAGGTATATATTCTCCTCTAAAAATAGCTGCTGAACGTTCTTGTTCATTGCGAAAAGCAAAATCGAGTGTTCTCCATTCGTAAACAACTCGAAATTGTCTCTCTTGGGGTGTTATATCAGGTGGTCCACGATCTCTTTGCATTTTTACGCATGTTGTTGTCACCAAAATTATAAATATCACATATTTGACTTGTTCTGACATCATTCTTGACGATTTATTGATTTTCTCTAAAGAGATGGAGATAAATTATTGTTTTGTTTAATTATTGTTCACTTAAATCTGCTTAAATTAATTAATTTTTGTTATTTTGATACTCTTTGTCAGAAATTTAACGACTTTTTTGATTGAATTTGAAAGGTTCTAAATTTGAAAATTATTTAACCGTTATAAATTTGAATAATTAATGTCCGTTATAATTTTAATTAGAATTTATTCCAGAGTTCACAGTTATTTGTGCGAAATATTTGTAAGTCACTGCAAAATCACATCCAATTAGCAATTATTCGTGCCTTTCTCTTTAGTACTCATGCCGATCTATATGTGTAAATTAAATTAACATCAACAACAGTTCATAATTTGATCATGTGTGATCTGTTTATTGTCATAACTTATTCTTATGATTAACAATCGTCACAATATTTTACTGAACATCCATTAGCACACAATGAGTGATACACTTGATTTTTCGGCTCAAACTTTATGTCCATAAATTATGAAATTATTTATTGTATTCATCTGTCGATTTATGAGCGTCAATTGCATTGACAAAAGGCACTTGATTTAAATTTTGTATTATTCATTCCACTCAAGTAATAAGCATGATCATGAATTGTCACTTAAACAGTTAAATCAATGTTGCATTAACGAAAATAATGACAATAAAATAAAAAAGTTCTTTATTTTCAAGGAAATTATCGGAAATAGCTGTATTTAACTGTTTTATGCGCATTTAGATATTTAACTTTTTATGGATTTTATTCATTCACTGACTTCGTCACTCACTGTGTTTATGCGTACGATAAGACGATCATTTTTTTGATTTTTCATGCACTACCTCACACACTTGAGGCTATTTGTTCATTTTTGGAACTAGATTTAAGGCCACAACAAGTTTAACGCCTGTTTTCGTTTACGTTGCCCTTTGATGTCTTGAATATTCTCTAATTAATTACTTATTGGATCACAATAGATTAATTTGGAACAGTTTAGTAAGGGATCTTAAAATTTGAGTATTTTGGGGGTCTTCGGTTTGAATATTTCTGTGTCGTTGGAAAATTGTTGAGATTTTTTAGAGTAAGATTACTCAGTTTTGATTTCTGGAGGGATAAATGTGTCCCTCCTGAAGGGATAAGTGGGTAAAATAGTATGTCGAAACCTGTCCGAACTTTTCCGGGAAAAAAAATTTGCTAAAAAGTACAATATTTTAATGTTTTTTCGGCATTTTTAAGCTTAATATATATTTTCAAAAATTTAAACATGAATTTAATTTTCAGAACTCTTGAACCTGACTCATTTTGAAGTTTTGATTCTCGGAGGGTTAAGTTGGTCCCTCCTGAAGGGATGATTGGGTAAAATAGTGCAAAAATATCAAAAATTCTGAGAAATATTTTTTAAAAAATTTTTATAGGAAATAATCGTTTTTTCCTATAAAAAATTCAAATTCAAAATTTCCGTTACAAAGTAAATTTGTCAATTTTTCATAAAATTGAATTTATTCAAACTGAAGACCCCTATTTAATAATCAAGCAACACAGGATTTCGTCCAATTAACTACTGGAAATAAATAAATGTTCAAGTACATCTGAAGGGCCACTTAACAGTCAATACGCAGGGATTTAAATGAATATAATCACTGATGGTATTTTTATGGTTCTTTTAAATTTAACAATTACTCAACGGATGTTATCTTGAACCTCCTTAAAAATATGCAGGCATTGTTGAAATTTCACTTTTGTTTAAATACAAATATTTCCTTTGAAATATCATATTTTTTTGTCATTTACATATGAGTTACGGCACTTCCAAACAAATAATTAAATTAAACAAAAACTTTCTTGTCAGTTTATTTTTATTTTTGAAAAAATTTGCATTGAATTACAGAAATAAAAATTTTTCACATCACTTACATTTATTATCTCTTAATTAAAATATTTATGTGAAAATTTTTCACCATTAAATTTTCAACGATATAACAAGCACGAAATCTCAGAAGAAACTAAGCTTTTTTCACAATGTGAGCATTTGCTTTATAGGAAATTTTGTATTAAAGCTTTGAGTTTTTCTTCAGTGAAGCATGTTGGATGTTTTGCCTGCTGATTTCTTAACATAAATGCCGGGTGAATTTTCAATAAATTTCTTGTAACGGATTTTTAAAATTTGAATTTTTGAACTAAAATGAGATGAAGCTTGTCATTTTTCAAACTTTGTTATTTTACAGATTAATTAATGAGTGATACGATTTGTAATTAATAATAGGCCATCATTAATCAATAATATATCAATTTACATATAAAATTTCAACAATCACAACGTATTTGTCAATAAAAAAGTAAAATATCGATAAAACGGTTATTTTCGCCCTTGTAAAAATTCAAAGTTTCCCACTAAAATTCAGGGGACTATCAACTCAGTGTTGATTTACCCTGTTTAAATTTGACAAAATTTTAAGAGTGATTTTTAAAAAATTAATTTAACTAAGTAAACCGTCAATTTTTTACATAAAAGTATTGCCTCGTGAATAATAAAGTATTTATTAACAAGTGACGTGTATAATTAAGTGTCTAAAAGCAATGAATCAACATAAATTAAGTATGTAAAATTTGTTTAATACCATCCACAAGAAAAAAGAAAGAAATATAGCATGCAAAAGAAGCATAAACAAACTAGAGAGAAAAGAACGTAAAAGGGATTCGCAAAAAAAATTTATTTCGTGATGATTGAATTTAGTTAAATTAATTAAAACGCATGTAAAAACATTTTTCATCGGAAATTGAATTAAACTGTTTCTCACAGCTCAATGCCAAATGAATCACTTATAGTTTTTATTATTAATACCTGTTTTCATCACTTAACAAGCATCTTAGTCACTCGAACAGAATTTCGTATGTTCCTGTGTATTGGTAGGAAAAATGATCATAAAAACGCCTTAATGCGTTCACCCACGATAACAGCGACTGTAAATCCTCATTACATACATATTTTATGCTTCATTTTGTGATACCTACGTTAATGTTTTGATTCTAAAGAATCTCATAGTCTGGATGTTTTGTTATTATTTATAGTCACAGTCCATTGACAATACAAAAGCAATGAGTGATGTATGCGGAATATGCAAAAGTTCAATAAATGATAAGATACGGATTATAAATTATAGAGCAGCAACGAATATAACAACTACATAAGCTATATGATAGCTTAACACAATCAACAGAATTAAAATTTGCTGAACAAAGTATTTTTCAGCACATTATCCAAGTAAATGTGCTACGGTCTTATTATTGTTTAAATGTTTAAATACTTAAAAATTAAAATGTAGAATAATGAAGCGAGTAAATAGTGTAATATGTACAATGAGCACTTAATACGTGTTAACACATAATGTTCACGAATTTTATTTAAAAAAAACCATAAAACCAACCATGAGCAAGCCATACACAATCGTGCATTTGGCATTCTTAATGATGAATTCTCAAATCATCTCGACGAGAAGAAAAAAGGCATTCAAGCATAGAAGAATTAATGAAATTTACATGACCGCATGACGCATTTTTTTTGTTTTTTTGGGTACGGGCAGATTGTTGATTGATTTAGCCCAAAAAGAAATGAAGAAAACGTAATTTCGATCAAGTGCTGAAATTAACATAAATCTACAAAATTCAGACAACCACTTAACCAGTCATAAAAATTGTTCATGTATGTAAATCGCTTCTTGCAAATCGCGGCTATAAAAAAAAAATAATATTTAAATTGAAATCCTTTTCTCTCGTCGCGTACAGGCTATAAATATTTATTTAATTCATCATCTTCCTCTCACCAACAAATTAAAATGCCCTCCATACAAATTGACTTCTTATTTTGTTGTTTTGCGGCTGTGTGCAGTTCTATTGCATTCTAATGAAATTCTGTCGTATGCGAATTGAGAAATGCCTTTATTTTGATTTTTTATGCCATATGCTAGTGAGTCAATGAATTTTTATGCTATAAATAAATGCTTTTTTAATTTAAGTACTTTCGTAATAGAATAAAATGTGAAAAATTTCTTTCTCATAATTATTTCGCATAGTTTTCGGCTCTACTTTGGCAGTAGCCTCAGTTTGTCTGGCAGACTACACGTCTATGCTACTCAAATCTTTCAATTCGAGCGTCTTTTGATTTAGTTTCGTCAAAAAATCCGTTAAATTTTCAAAATTTGTCCTATAATATTTCAAAATTTGACTGAGCGTTATTTTTTAACGAAAGATTTTTCATCTCAAATTTCAAATATTTTTCAACCGTTATTTTCTAACTTCTTTCCTTTTGGCAATTTTCATGATTCATAAGCAAAATAATGAATCAGACTCGAGTTACTCACTGAAAAATGCGCTTTTCCCATCCAAACCAAATCACCATGAAAACTCCATGAAATGAAAAGTGTAAAATAGCATAAATCCATTCGCATGTTTTGGCATTATTGAAGCATTTAAATCAAGATTACTTAAATAAAAAAAGTATCTCTTTATGTATGAGTGAAGATTTGTTTATTTCAATGAGTATGTTTTGTATTCATTGCGGCAGTTCATCTTATAATTATCACAAAACTCAATCACAGCATAATGATCGTTTTATGTGCCTCAACGGAATTTAAACATTTGAAATCCTAACAAATAAAGATCTAAACAAAGATGTTGTCTTCAGTAAAGATCTCTCACTCAGCTTAATTTATTCCATTTCATTAACCAAAAATCCACGGAATGTTTTGACACAATTGTAAATTAAAAATATAATTTTGATTTAAAAATTTCAAACGCGTCCCACAGCTAACAGTAATTCATTTGCCGCATTATGAAACCCATGCGCTTCTTCGTCCCATTGAAATTTTTTTATTTCCATCAAAAAAAAAAATATCCAGACCACTTGAAATATAAAGAAATAAGAAATAACTAATTCCCCCTTTTACGAATGGTGCCAACTTTCAAATGTATAGTTAGTATGGAAAATTCTTCAATAATAAAAAGACATTCGTATTACATTTCATTCTTAATACACATTGTCACTCATATGTGAGCCTCTGTACTTCAATATGATCAGGAGGAATTCCATACACAGTTCAACATTTGTTAATATATTATTAGTTCTGGCACTGTTTATTATTTTACGCCAGTGTGCTATTCATGCTTTTCTTTTCTCTTTATTTTGATTGCAATTGCCTTCTCCGTACTCAATAGTCAGTCTTCATTCAGATTTCGTTGGTTATAGTTCGTGCTTCGGATATTCGCTTATTAGGGGGTTTTATTATTATTATTTTAGTTAATTAAAGAAGCTTTTTTGTTGCAATACGTTGAGGAAAAAAAAAATAACATAATAAATAAGAAGTTAGGCAATTTTAATTGTAAATCTTTTCGCAATTTTGCACGTTACAATTATAAAAAAAAGTTTCACTTGTTTCTGCAACTTTTGTGTGCAAACCTCAACTGTAAAGTGCTTAATATCCATTAAATTAGAACAGCACACAAAATGAGTGTCATTCTTAAAATCGATCCTTCTAAAAAGGACGTTATAATAAATACGAACCATAACGGAATAACAATAAACAATGCTAATGTGATGAAATGTAAGTTACACGCAATTGAACTTAAGTCAAATTAGACGGAAATGAAACTTTTAAATTAACGTTAGTGACAATGGAAGTGGAGAGGATAACACAGTTTATTTGAGAAAAAAAAAACTAAGAATTGAGTGGTGTAAATTGCTTTAAAATTGTTGAATGGAAAATTACGATAAAAAATGTGTGATGAAAATGCAGATTGTGGATGAATATTGACTTTTAAAATGTTCAATTATTTTGATTAAAGTTGTTAATTTAATTAAGCCCCTCTCGAATGTGGCTAATTTTTGGTTTAAATATGAACATTTGTTACTATTTGTGCTAAAATTGGTGAACATTTAAAACTTTGTGTCTCAAAGCCTTACAATTGCTAGAAAATTTCATAAATCTCAATTTTCATTTGTTGAAACCTTTCAAATGTTTGATAATTGTATACAAAACCTTATAATTCCTTCAAAAGTGGTTCAAAACCTTTCAAATGTTTTTAAATTTGGGAGGATATTTGAGTTGAGAGCCCTACAACAGATTTAACCTTAAACCATTCAAATGTTTTTAAACAGTGCTTCAGAGTCTTACAAATCCTTTTTATTCTCTATTATCCATATTAAGAACAGCTTTTAATAACTTTTAATGCCATTTTAAATTCAGACAGAATTGCAGTAAATTCATACAGTCTTACAAATTCCCAAAAAATCTCCAGATGTGCAATTACATTCATTTATTCGCAATTTATGAATTGACAATTATTCAAGTAAATCCTTGAACCAAATGCTTATCACTTAAAGCACACAAACGATATTTATAAATATTGATAGATATGCAGTAATAGTGATGGCACAGCAGAGACTATAAGTCCATTCGATTTCGCGTGTTCGTCATCAAAATATTTTAAGAATTTTTTTATATTCATTTTTTCATTTGAACTTGGAAATCATTGCGATGATTTTGCAATGAATCACCAAATACAAAATCCTATTATAGAATATTTTGCAATATTATCGAAAAGTCATTTCCTGAGTGAAAATGAGAGCTGTTTTTTATGAAATTTCGCAGCATTTAACTCACGATCGATCCGTTCAATATCTACAATTGGATGTAATTCAAT